>NW_017671527.1:0-144960 GCF_001879085.1 Nicotiana attenuata
AAAAAATATTATGTGATTTTTATAGACGATTTCTCTAGATATACAAAGTTTATTTGTTGAGAAATAAAGATGAAGCTTTTGATAAGTTTTTAATTTATAAATCTGAAGTAGAAAATCAACTGGATAAGAAAATCAAAAGAGTTAGATCCGATAGAGGTGGTGAATTTATTTTGTTGAATGATTATTGTGAGAAAGAAGGCATAATTCACGAGATAACTCCGCCATATTCTCCACAATCAAATGGTGTAGCGGAAAGAAAAAATAGGACCTTAAAGGAAATGATGAATAGCATGCTTGTTAGTTCTGGTGCTCCGGATAATCTTTGGGGTGAAGCCATTTTATCTGCTTGTCATTTACAAAATAGAATTCCTTATAAGAAAACGGGTAAAACTCCTTATGAGTTGTGGAAAGGGTATCCACCTAATTTGAAATATTTGAAAGTGTGGGGGTGCCTTGCTAAAGTTATGTTGCCTGATCCTAAAAAAAGGAAAATAGGATCTAAAACATGTGATTGTATGTTTATTGGGTATGCTGAAAACATTGCAGCATACAGATTTTTAGTAGTCAAAAGTGATGTACTTGAAAATAATACTATTGTTGAAACAAAAAATGCTGAATTTTTTGAAAATATTTTTCCTTTAAAATTTGAGAAAATTTATGATGCTCCTATTACTCCTAGTGATAATATTTCACATGTTCCAATTGTTCAAAATGATTTTGAAAGTGAGGATTTAAGAAGAAACAAAAGACCAAGGAAAGAAAAATCTTTTGGTAATGATTTTTATACTTATCTTGTGGATAATGATCCTTTAACATATTCTGAAGCTATTTCTTCATCCGATGCCTCATTTTGGAAAGAAGCTATTGATGTAGAATTAAATTCAATTTTACAAAATAAAACTTGGATTTTAGTTGATTTACCTCCGGGAGCTAAACCAATTGGTTGTAGATGGATTTTTAAGAAGAAACTTAATCCGGATAGTTCCATTGATAAATACAAAGCTAGACTTGTTGCAAAAGGTTTTACCCAAAAGCAAAATATTGATTATTTTGACACTTATGCTCCTGTAACTAGAATTTCCTCGATTCGTGTTTTACTTGCCTTGGCTTCTATTTATAAACTTTTTATTCACCAAATGGATGTTAAAACTGTATTTTTAAATGGTGATTTGGAAGAGAAAATTTACATAGAGCAACCTGAGGGTTGTATAGTGTCTGGCCAAGAAAATAAAGTATGTAAATTGCTAAAATCTTTATATGGTCTAAAGCAAGCGCTTAAACAGTGGCATGAGAAATTTGATCAAGTATTGATTAATGATGGTTTTTCATCTATTGAAGTAGATAAATGTGTTTATACAAAATGTGTAGATGGTACATGTGTTATTATTTGCCTTTATGTGGATGACATGCTTATTTTTAGTTCTAGCCTTGATTTGGTACATAAAACCAATTTTTTCTTGTCTTCTAATTTTGAGATGAAAGACATGGGAGAAACTAGTGTTATTTTAGGCATGAAAATTATAAGAGATGGCAATAGTTTGATGTTGACTCAAGAACATTGTGTTGAAAGAATTCTTAAAAAATTTGATAATTTTGATGTTGTACCTGTAAGCACTCCTTATGATGCTAGTAGTCAATTAAAAAAGAATAAGGGAGATGCTGTAGATCAAAATAAATATGCTCAAATTATTGGTAGCCTAATGCATTTGATGAATTTTACTAGACCTGATATTGCATATGCTGTGTGTAGATTGAGTAGATATACTCAAAACCCGAGTCATGATCATTGGAATGCATTAGTAAGAGTAATGAAATATTTGAGAGGTACCAAGAACTATGGTATTAAATATAGTGGATTTCCCACTGTACTAGAAGGATACAGTGATGCTAACTGGATCTCTAATTCAGATGAGACAAAATCCACTAGTGGTTATGTGTTCACCCTCGGTGGGGGTGTTGTGGCATGGAAATCAGCTAAACAAACTATAATAGCTAGATCTACCATGGAATCTGAGTTTGTGGCATTGGAATTAGCTGGCAATGAGGCCGAGTGGTTAAAAAACCTTTTGGCAAGTGACACCTTCTGTGTCGATGCATTGTGATTGCCAAGCTGCAATAGCCATTGCCAAAAATAAATCCTTTAATAGAAAAAGTAGACATATCCGATTGAGACATAATGTGATAAAGCAGCTGCTGAGAGATGGAATTATTTCCATATATTATGTGAAGTCAGAAGTGAATTTGGCCGATCCTCTGACTAAACCTTTGGGAAGAAAATTAATATCTGAAACATCGAGGGGAATGGGACTTTTGCCAATTTGAGTTATATCAACTATGATGGTAACCCAACCTATGTGATTGGAGATCCCATGAAGTAGGTTCATATGGATAATAACAAGTCATTAGTTGATCAAATGTGCACTATTAAATTATGTAAATAGCCTATTGTAGGTGGTGTATTGTGCTGCAGAATACACTTGATGGATGGACCTATATGAGTGTGGAGTGGGGCCGCTCCTATGAAATTTATGGCAATAATTTCTAGAGCACTCATGAAAACCAGGCGCGCGCATGGCCTATTAGCGCAAAACCGCGACAAACAACAAAGTGTGTGCGGGTATAATGTGATAGGTAAGACACTAAACTTACAAAAGAATTCTTGGTTCATAGAAGTTCTAAACTTCACCAATTGTTCTGTAAGTTTAATCTTATTTTATCTAGGTCTGGTTCATAGTCCAAGAGACACCAGATTCGACGCATTATGCTCATTTGTGAAACCCAGCAAATTATTTTATTATTTATTATTTTTTTTAGATATGTGGGGGATTGATAGAAAAATAACAAAGCTAAAAACTTTTCTTCCCTTTTCTTTGTGCTGGGTTTTCTTCTCGTTAAACTTTGTTGTTTCTGCTCCTAGTTATACTAGAAGAGCTTGTTGAATCCTGGGGGATACGCCTTATTTATCACTGTGGGCGAAATATCCTTAAGGACAGTGTCCTTGACATGCCTCAAGCTAAACCTTTTATGAATTGTATCACATAAAAAGAATTCGTTTGCATTTGGTTCATGAAACTAATATAAGGAGGAAATTTAAAAATAAAAAAAATTAAAAAAAAAAAAGACTGATCAAGACAAAAGTAATACTTATCCAACACGGAAGTTTTTGAAGGATAAATTTAATTCTCATAGTACTCCTATTATACAATGATAATATCCTATTACTTTACTTTATATAAGTGGCTTGCTTGAAATGAGTTCTTATAAATTTGTGATTCTTCAGTTCTAGAGTTGTTGTAGAAGTTAGTCTCCTACTCTCTTGCGCGGCAACAAAGAAGGTTTTTGGCGTTAAATTAGTAAAGTATTCACTATTTTCTGGCAATATTGTTGACTTCATTGTTAATTACAGATTTATCCTAAATAAAGTTATTAAATTGCTCAATATTTTAAGGTTATTTTGGTCAATTAATTATCATAAAAGCATGAATACTTCGGTTTACAAAAACAACCTTATAATATTAAGCATAATAACTCATAATAAAAGGACGTAACCTGAATTCTAGATATTAGCCTTATAATCTTATTAGTTTTAGTTCATAATACTACACGTTAGGAATAATCCTACATGACTGCCTTTATGAATGTTTTTTTAGTATAATTACTTTTGGTATATCTAATTCATATATAATCGAACAAGTAAATATCTTTTGTCATGTAATCCTATTAGTTTTAGGATATACTTTTTAAAATTTCTATTACTAATTTAATTTGAAAACGTATTATAATACCATATTACTAATTTAATTTGAGAATGTATTATATTGTCCAAATTCATTTAGAAACAAAGGAGAGCCTATATTATTATAAAAGTATAAATACAATATTAATATACCAAAATAGCCCTAAAATATTAAACGAAAAAACTCATAAGGAAAGGACATAATTGCAACAACCTATATTTCTGGACTACAATATCTTCTATTCTAATTTTTAATATTTAAAATTAATAAAATTTTGTCTATTAAAATCTTATTACAAATATATAGGAAGGTTTAATAAAATCAATTTCTTAAGAACCCTCCGTATTGGCAATACATCACCACTTCATAATTTCCAATACCAAGAAAAAATAAAAGTAATACTAAATGGATTGCATGAAGAGTTGAAATTGAAAAAAAAAAATATCCCCACGATAATATATTTTTATATTATATTTGAACCATTTTCCTACTCAAATAATATATATTTTTATCATTTTTTTGTGTAATATTAAAAAATATCCAATTATTAAACAACAACTAAGAAAATATTTAAGTATAAATGTGTGAGAAAGAAAAAAAATAGTTGGTAAGAGTCAATACCATTAATGATTCTACAAATATAACGATCTAAAAGTGAAATGTCATATCAATCTTTTACTCCTTGAAAATAAAATTCACGGCGGATAAAATTATAATTAAAATTAAATATTCAAAATAAGAGATGAACTAATATTAAGATTTGAATCAACGTAGAATAAATTATTGGTTATGTTAAAACTAAATAACTAAATATTTTAATTAATTATTTAGCAAGAGAATTCAAGTCAATTATTTTTTATATTCATCATATGAGTAAAATTCTTATCCAAGTTAAAAAAAAAAATCTTAGGATATATAAATTTATTCCATAAAAAGAGCGTTAGAACACAAAGTAAAAAGGTTAGTATATTATTAAGAACCAAAATACTATAAAAGTGTATGGGGAAGCACAATCAAAGCCAAATCCTAATCAAGAACAAACTTTCAAGACTATATTATAAAGAGTCGACTCTGGTATAACGGGATTATTCTTTGCAGATGCCTCCGGCAGAATCAAAACAATATTTCTAGGTCATGCATTACTTGCAAATATCATATCAAGAGGCATGACACTATTAACAATAGTAGCAAGTGGTGTACCAACAACGATTTTATTGTGAGGCCACCCACCTTAGATTTGATATACCTCTTCAAACAACTTAAATAACCATCACAAATATATCAAAGCAGAGCAATTGTCAAATTTATAAGGAAAGCAAAATTGATAACATGGGATGAAGCACTAATGGTTAAGTCAAACGATTGAAATAATTGCCCGGGGTTCTAGAGATATATTGGATATTAATAAAACCTTTGGTGGAAAACTAATAGTTTTGGAGGTGATTTCTGTCAAGTACTACCAGTAGTTCCAAAAACGAGAAAAACAGAGACTGTAAAAGCTAGCTTGTCAAAGTTATACTTTTGGGAAAAAGATTCAGCTGACAAGAAATAAAGTAAAAACAGAACCAGTATCTAGTATCTTCTTGCTTTGTGTCGGAAACGAAGAAGAACATCTAATAAAAAATGATTTGGTTCGTCTTGAACATTTGGTTATCAATCCAATGGTAATAGTAGTGCATTTAATAAAAGAAATATTTCTATCATCATATTGAAATGTAATTTATGCAAATCGCATTATAGAATTAAAAAGATATCTTAGCTAGCAGAATATGTTGATCAACTAACTAAAAGATTGATTGCAAAATTTTATAGTAAAAACAAAACGTTTTTCAGTTTTTGACAGAAATGATATCAATAATTACTACCAAGAAAAATACTTAAATACTTTAATACAAGATGGTCTTTTACCGTACATGTTTGTTGTCAAGTTTATTATTTCTTACATATGTTAGTGTCACCGTATATATAATAGACTAAGTTAAAATTGATCTTCCATTGTATACTGGTTAATTTTGAAGAAAAATATGCCTGTCATGCTACTGAAAAACTTAGATACGCCAAATAGCTTATGTAATAGCATAGATATATAGAAGTTTTGACAATAACGTCATACATGCAAAAATTATGATACTAGTCAACTGTAACGACCCGATCGATCGTTTTGAGCTCTAGCGCGTCGTTCAGCGGTTTGAGACCCTGAGTAGTATCACTTCAGGTATTATGACTGGTATGTGTGGTCAGAATTGAATTGCGGGAAGTTCAGAGTCGATTTGGAAAGAGAATTCTCATTTCGAAAGCCTTGAGTTGGAAGAACTGACTAAGATTGGATTTTTGAGTAAACGGCCTCGGAATCAGGATCTGAAGGTTCCAACAGATTTGTATGATGATTTCGGACTTGGGCGTATGTCCGGGTCGGGCTTTGGAAGACCCGGGAACGTTTCAGCACCTATTGTAGAAGTTAGCATTTTTGGAAGAATTTCATAAGTTTGGGTTGAAGTGCATTTCAGTGTAATCGATGTCTGTTTGGGATTCTGAGTCTGGGAATAGCTTCGTGTGGTGATTCTGGTGTTGGAAGCGCGATCGAAAGTGAATTCGGAGGTCCGTGGGCCATTTTGGAGTCATTTGGCTAAAGATAGAGATTTGAAGGTTTTTGAGAAGTTTGACCGAGAGTTGACTTTTTGATATCGGAGTCGTAATACGATTCCGGAAGTTGGAGTAGGTCCGTAACGTCAAATATGACTTGTGTGCAAAATTTGAGGTCAATCGGACGTGATTTGATATGTTTTGGCATCGAATGTAAAAGTTTGAAATTTCTAAGTGCATTAAGCTTGGATTGGTCGATTCGTGATTTTAGCGGTTGTTTGATATGACTTGAGGCCTCGAGCAAGTCCTTAATGTGTTTTGGGACTGGTTTGTGTGATTGGACGGGGTCCCAAAGGCCTCGGGTGTGTTTCGGGATGGTTTCGGATCGAATTTGGATAAAAAGCTGTTGCTGATTGCTGGCATCTGGTTTCCTTCTTTGCGAACGCGAAGGGAGTCCCGCATTCGCGAAGAGGAAAGTGGCAGGCGCTGGATTTGGCCTTCGCGAACGCGGAGTGAAAATCGCGAACGCGAAGGGGTGGGCTGAGTTGACTACGCAAATGCGTATGGGAGATCGCGAACGCGTAGAAGGAAAGAGAAGAGCGGGGCCTGAGGCCGTTGGCCTACGCGAACGCGAGGCCTGGAACACGAACGCGTAGGGTCCGGGGAACTGGTCTTCGCGAACGCGAGTGTCGGGTCGCGAACGCGATGAATAAATTTTGGGGCTGAAGCAGGTTGTGCTTCGCGAACGCGAGGGCATTTCCGCGTTCGCGAAGAAGGGCAGTGCTGGGCACTGAGTTGTTTTAAGACGGGATTTGGCCCATTTCTTTCATTTTTCTCTTGGCTTGGGCGATTCTTAGAGGATTTCAATAGGGGGTTTCATCATTCAATGGCAAGGTAAGTTATCCCCACTTATTAGGAGTTAAATACATTGATTATGTATGAATTTTAACATGGAAATTAGTGAAAATTCGGGGTTTTGAGGAAGACCTAGAAATTTGATATTCTTGAATTTTGACCACGATTTTGGACATGAAATTGAGAGCAAATTATATATTTGGGTTCATGAGATTACGGGTAAACTTTATCTTCGAAAAATTTCGGAATATGGGCACGTGAGCCCGAGGGCAATTTTGTCAACTTTTCGATCGGGGTTAGGAATAGTTATAAATTGGATTGTAATGAGTAATTGAACATATATTAATGGATTTGCATAATTATTGGCTAGTTTTGGAGTATTGTGCATCGATTCGAGTCTTCAGAATGGCGTGGAATGCCGGTTATGGATCTTCGGAGCGATGTGAGTCTCCTTTCTAACCTTGTAAGAGGGAATTGTCCCCATAGGTGAATTAATCGGATATGTGATGCTATTTGCGGGGGCTACGTACGCACGAGGTGACGAGAGTCCGTGCGTAGCTACTATTATGCTTATGTCCGGGTAGTCTAGGACCCAAAAGCATGCTTTACTTGTAGTACTTGTAACCTTATTGTTAGTTTAAATTGCTTAAATCATATCGAAGTGGCAAATGACTTTCTAAAAGAGTTAAACTTCATTTTCTTGACTTGTAAAAGAGAAATTTACACCTCCTCGAATAATAGTATTGATTGACTGTTAAAATGTGTGTTTCTGTATATACCTGCGTCGCATGTATGATTCGCGAGCAGGGTGATTGTTTATGTATATTTGACCGCATCGCATGTATGATTCGCGAGCGGGGTAATAGATGCATCTATGGTTCACGCCATCCGATCCTTTGGCAGTGCACAATTTAAATATTGTTGGATCGGGCCGTACGACCTCGGCATGATTTGCGCATGCTTGTAATGTTTGCCTTGAGATTTATAAATGTTGATATTCGTTCTCCCTGGCCTGAGATAAATGTATAAATGATGAAAAGGAATCTGAAAATTTCCTATGAAAGAAAGAATTATTTATTTGCTTTATTCTATTGAGTTGCAACCATGTTTATAAGATCTTTGATTTATTATATTATTGGCGCATTGTTATTGGACCACTAGTAAGTGTCGAAGTCGACCTCTCGTCTCTACTTCTTCGAGATTAGGCGGGATACTTACTGAGTACACGTTTTCGTACTCATGCTACACTTGCTGTGCATTTTTGTTGCACAGGCACATGTATCTTTAGTGGCCTAGTGGGCGTAGCAGCATGGATGATACGGAGACTAGGTGAGCTGCATTCCTTGAGGTGACCCGCAACCAGTATAGTCTCTTTCAGTGTATTGTAATTACTTTCTATCCAATTTGTATTCCGAACAGTTATTGTACTTTATTTGATTTCTTAGTGATTGCTCATGCACTTGTGACACCGGGTTCTGGGATGATTATGAGATTATTTAATATTAAGTTTGTTAAAGACATCAATATCTATTCAGTGAAATTCATTACCCATTGTTTAATGTATAAAGGAAACGATTTCAAAAATATTAAAACAAGAAATTACTAGTAAATTGGTGTTGGCCTGCCTAACAATGGTGTCCGGCGCCATCACGACCCTTAGTGGATTTTGGGTCGTGACATCAACGTGCTTCTGAGTATATTCTTATCCCTGAATTCAACTTTCATCTTCCGAAACTAAGGAATATCCTTTTATATCTGTGTGAAAATAAAGTTTAGTGTGTTTATGCTTTGCAAATATAATAAATAAAGCACAAGGACAAACTTCCTAAATATTGACTATATTT
Source organism: Nicotiana attenuata (assembly GCF_001879085.1). Taxonomy (NCBI): domain Eukaryota; kingdom Viridiplantae; phylum Streptophyta; class Magnoliopsida; order Solanales; family Solanaceae; genus Nicotiana; species Nicotiana attenuata. Next base: position 9,020 of record NW_017671527.1, read on the forward strand.
ACCGCAATATATTTTCTTGCACGAATAACTGTATGTTGCACTTTCAAGAGGGATATCAAGATCGACAACAAGATTTGTGGTTAAGGCAGATCAACCAAAGCATTAGGAGGAAACATACACAAAATAATATTTTCCACAAAGAAGTGTTCGCTAAGATACCATCACATTAAATACTTTTAAAATATAACACATAATTATCTAACTAACATGACAAAATTGATCATTTGTGTAAGTTTTGATGATGTCATTTTATTTTAAATGTAATAATATTTTTTGGCATTTAGATGATTGTTGTATTATTATTCATAAAATTTCTCACTAATTAAATTTTATTGTTCCTTCATATAAATAAATATTTAAATGATTACGTACCATTATTAACGTAAAACGCACGTTCATAGATACTAGTACTATATTAAAAGCACGAAGGCCTTACTGAAATGTCGTTCGCCTTTTTTACCCTTCAAAAATTAATTTCATATTAGACAAAATAGTTATTTGTTAATTGTTTCTCTAATATTTAGGCCTATGAATTAAATCATCCCTTATTGAAATTAGGTAAAAACTCATAATATTTAAAAATTCAAATCGAGTAAATTCTATTCATATAAATACCTTGCCTAAATTAACAAAAGATACCCTTCCGGTTGTAATTATTTTGAAAGTCCTAATCTATATAGGATTCGATTATAGACGCACATGTAAACAAAAATAGTGGCATCGATGGAGATCATTAGCTAAAATTTCATATTTCTTTTCTATTTTGACATAGTATTCAAGTTGGAAATTCTTATTTCATTATTTTAGATTGTTTTGTTTGGCAATTAGGAATTGCCGTTTTGCTTCGTTTTTAGAAGATTTTTTTTTTTTTACTTTTATTTTAGAATAAATCTACTCGTTGACTAAATGGTACCTATTAAAAATACATTTCACCGTGACAAACTTAATTTATTTTCTTTCATCATATTTAGAAGTTTAAAATCAATTAAAAAAATTCCTTTAAAGTTATTTCTTATTTAAACTAAGTAGGAAGTCGTAATATATCCTACTTTAAAATAAATTAAATTTTACCTTATATAAAAATTTCCTTATTTGAATTATTTAATATAACTATATTATATTCGATATTACTTTTGGTTAGGATTCATCTCCACGGTAAATTTAAGTTCTTTCCAAGTTTTTATTGCAAAATTTTAAGAAGATTTCTAGATTCAGTATTTTGTCTATTCTTTTAAGTATGTCAAGATTTATTAAAAAAAGGTTTATATATTCAAGATTTATTGATTTATTTTTATGATTTAGAATGAGTTTTCTCATGTTTGAATGACTAGATTATATAAAAACAATGTAGTGACAAATTAAAAACTACAAATATGTTTTACCATTACTATTTATTAAAGTAAGACAAAACAAATTGTATCTAAAAATACTTTAATTACCTAATGAATTTAAAATTTTAAAATATGAGAAAGAGAGATATTTCTATAAATTTCATAATGACTAACAGGATATGTGTGAAGCACTAATCTATATCTATTTTATATCAAATAAAATTATAATAATTCAGTTGAATATACTGGCTGAAGATTGAGAACCTCCATTGGAGTAGTTTATTTTTTTATTGAGTGATAAATATAGGATCAATATTCATTATTTTCAGGAATAAATACTTTATTTTATAACTCAAACACAATATTTAATATGATATATACGCTTTTTAAAAAGTCTTTTGCTTATCATAAGGTATATGCGCAACGCGCGTAACGTAAGACTAGTGTATCTGAAACAGTTGTAGTCCTTTATGTTTGCCGGGATATTTATTGTTCACAATTGAAGGCAGAGTTTAATTTTTGTAACAAAGTTGGGTCTGTAAACGATTTGTACCCTTAAGAAAATAACAAAGTAAGTATTATTTTGTAATATTGTGTACCTTTCGTTCAATGAGAAAATGGGTCAAATTCTACGGGATCAAACCTATGGGACTTAAGGAATGGTATAAAAAAAGAGAGGAAAAGTATTCATATTAAATAAATATGAAGTAGAAGAACTTAACAACTTTTTTATTGTTATTGATCCATTTGAATCATTACTAAACTAAAATAGCTTCCTCAAAGACAGATAGATGATTTACCATTTGATTAGGATTCTAATCGTCTATAAAAAAAGAAATTAAAAAGCAATATAATGGATTATACATGAGGTATTTGTTTTACCCATATAATTTCTATATTATTCTACAGGATCAAACCTATGGGACTTAAGGAATGATATAAAAAAAAAAGAGGGGGAAAATATTCATATTAAATAAATATGAAGTAGAAGAATCTGAACAACTTTTTAAATGTTATTGATCCATTTGAATCATTATTAAACTAAAATAGCTTCCTCAAAGACAGATAGATGATTTACCATTTGATTAGGATTCTAATCGTCTATAAAAAAAAGAAATTAAAAAGCATTATAATGAATTATACATGAGGTATTTGTTTTACCCATATAATTTCTATACTATTCTATAGACATGCCGAGCAGTATCTTTTTTTTACCGGGCTAGCTAAAAGGGAGCATAATTCATCACTTCCGGGAACTTACACATTTTTCTAAATTTTTATTTTATAACTCGAACACATTATTTAATTTTCAATTCAATATTCACGCTCTTTACTTGCTAATCTATGCAAGAGTTATAGCATGTTTGCCCAAGCTTCTCCAAGTTGAAAAGTACTTTTTTTTTTTTTAATTTTTCAAAGTTGAAGTGTTTGACCAAGCTTTTAGGGAAAAAAAATGATTTTGAGGAGAAGCAGAAGCGGTTTTGGAGAAGCTGAAAAAAGTAGCTTCTTCCCAGAAGCACTTTTTTGAAAATCATTTTTGAGAAAAATACACTTAGAAGAATTTTTTAAAAGCTTGCCCAAACACTAATTGCTGCTTAGAAGTGCGTTTCAAATTAATTAGCCAAACACAAACGGCTTCTAACCAAAAGTACTATTGAAAAAGACACTTTTGGAAGAAAAAAAACACTTCTCAAAATAAGTTGATTTTTCCAGCTTGACCAACCAGGCTATTAAAGTGGCACATTGGATATTCATTTTTTATGGATAAAACCTTATCTGGTTAGGCCATTGATAAGCATATACTTATGTAGGGGCGGCAATCTGAGCCCAAACTCATCTAACCCGCATAGAGATTAATGGGTTGGACTACAAACATTTTAGCTCATGGGTCAATTTGGACTAAGCCCAAGTTAACCCATTATTTTTTATAGCCCATTCTGACCCATTAAGCAGCCTAAATACAACCCATGAAACTACCCAAAACAAAAGAGATCTCAACCCAACTTATCTAGAAATTTACTTGGTTGCCCCAATTTTACTTCTTTTTTTCTTTGGTATTTTCAATTTTCTGTTCTTTTTATTTTTCTGCACCACCCTACCCCCAAACCCCCTCAAAAAAAAATTTACTTTTTTTCTGTTTTCAATTTTCTGCTTTTTTGTTTTTTCTGTCAAACCCCCCCCCCCGGTCGCTACCACCTCAAAAAAAAAATTTTACTATTTTTTTTGTATTTTTAATTTTTGCACCACCCACCCTAAGCCCTACCCCGCGCACAAACCCCCTCAAATTTTTTTTTTTACTTTTTTTTTTTGTATTTTTAATTTTCTGTTTTCTGTTTTTCCGTTTTTCTGCACTACCCACCCACCCCTACCCGTAAAAAAAAATTCTGTCACGACTCGGATTTTTCACCCTCGGGAGTCGTGATGGCGCCTACTAGTGAAAGCTAGGCAAGCCAACCAAGTGAATTATTTACTTTGTTTCCATTTTTAAACAGTTAACAATTAAGAACCAACATTTAATAAACAATAGAATTTAATAAGCGGAAGACTGAATCGCAATGTTTTAATAATACTCCCAGTACCAATCCATAACAAATCTACCCAAGACTGGTGCCACAATTTCACAGACTGTCTAGGAGTACTACAAATAAAGGTCTGAAAAAGTAATACAACATTGTCTCTGGGAATACATGAAAGAAACAGGATAAAAAGATAGAAGGAGACGCCAAGGCATGCGGACGCATGCAGGACTACCTTGGGTCGCCTGATGAACAAGAAGCAGCAATCTCACTGCGGTCCGAAAGTTATAGCACCGGGATCTGCACAAAAGAGTGCAGAATGTAGTATCAGCACAACCGACCCCATGTGCTGGTAAGTGCCTAGCCTAACCTCGGCGAAGTAGTGACGAGGCTAGGACCAGACTACCAAATAAACCTGTGCAGTTAAATCATATACAACGGAAAATAAAAGCAGGAATGTACAGTTAAGGAGGGGAGGGGGAAACATGCTGCGGGGAAACATCTAATGATAACAGAAGAACAGCAGGTAAACATAAGGAACACCATAATTCAATTATCAACAAGAATCAGAAATCAAGCAAGTGCACGGCATCACCCTTCGCGCTTTTACTCTCGTCCTCACCATAAGAATCAACATAATCTGCACGGCATCACCCTTCGTGCTTTTACTCTCGTCCTCACCATAAAAATTAATATAATCGGCACGGAATTGTACATCGTGCGGCACGGCATCACCCACGTGCTTTACACTCTTCCTCACAAAAATCATACACGGCATCACCCTTCGTGCTTTAACACTCTCTCACCAAAATAATGCACGGCATCACCCTTCGTGCTTTAACACTCTTCCTCACCCAAACAACAGGAAAGGAAAATAAATGAAAACACAATAAAATCACAATGAAAATCCCGGCAAGGGAACAATAACAAAAGTAACAACATCCCGGCAAGGGAACAATATGAAAAGCAACAACATCCCGGCAAGGGAACAATATGAAAAGCAACAACATCCCGGCAAGGGAACAATATCATAATCCTCTTCTTCTTTTTTTCACATTTATTTCACAACTCAATTTACAACTTGAGCCAACGCTCTACCATGCTCAATTACCAATGATACTTTCACAATTCGATTCACGACTTGAGCCAATGCTCTACAATGTTCAAATACCAATGATACTTTCACAAACCTTGTTCGACAATAGGAATATCACATAAGGCATGAACAATACAAAACGGAGTCACATTAGTCATAGTATAAGACTCACGGGCATGCTTGACACCAACGTATAGATACCCGTCACCATGCCTATACATCCTACTCAACAATTAACACATAGAAAATAGGACACGACTCCTAATCCCTCAAGCTAAGGTTAGACCAAACACTTACCTCGATGCCACGAACACAATTCAAGCCTCAACTATCGTTTTACCTCTTGATTCCACCACCAATTCGCTTGTATCTTGCCACAAGTTACTTAACTATATCAATAAATGCTAAATGAATCAATTCTATCGCATGGAAATAGATTTTCTAAAGTTTTCCCCAAAAAGTCAAAAATCGACCCGGGCCCACATGGTCACAACCCGATGTCCGAACCAAAACCCGATTACCCATTCACCCACGAACCCAAATATATAATTTATTTTGAAATCGAACCTCAAATCAAGGTCCAAATCCCCAATTAAAAAATCTAAGTTCTACCCAAAACACCCAATTTTTCCCATGAAAACCTTTGATTTTGAGTTTAAATCATGTGAAAAGATGTTAAAGATTGAAGAAAACGAGTTAGAAACGACTTACAATCGATTTGGAGAAGAACTTTTCTTTGGAAAACCGCCCAAGAGAGTTTATGTTTTGAAAGAGTTTGAAAAATGAAAGATCTTCGGCTAAGTCATGAATTTGCAGGTCGCAAATGTCGCAATTGCAACCAGGGTTCGCAATTGCGAACCCTTCAGAACCTGCTAAAATCGCATTTGCGAATAGGGGTTCGCATTACCCTGAGGATTACTGTACTCTTCGCATTTGCGATGCTGCCGTCGCATTTGCGATAAATACATCGCATTTGCGACCAAGGCAGCCTAGGCCATAGTTCACATTTGCAATACAGTGTTCGCAAATGCGAAGCCTGCAGACCTGCAACACACCAGCAATTCCTAAGTGCAAATTTCACTCCGTGGCCTATCCAAAACTCACCCGAGCCCTCGGGGCTCCAAACCAAACATGCACACTAACCTAAAAACATCATACGGACTTGCTCGTGCAATCAAATCGTCAAAATAACATCAACAACTATGAATTTAGCATCAAAATCAAAGAAAATCTCAAGAACTTTCAAAGTTTCAAATTTTACAACTAAGGTTCCGAATCACGTCATATGACCTCCGTTTCTTACCAAACTTTACAGGCTCAACTTAAATCACATATAAGACCTGTATCGCGCTCCGGAACCAGAATACAGGCCCGTTACCATCAAATTTCAAACACATTTCATTTCTAAAAACTCATATATATTCCAGCAAAACAATTTTCTTTAAAAATTCATTTCTCGGGCTTGGGACCTCAAAATTCGATTCCGGGCATACGCCCAAGCTTCATATTTTCCTACGAACCCTCCGGGACCGTCAAATCACGGGTCCGGGTCCGGGTCCGTTTACCCAAAATGTTGACCGAAGTCAGCTTAAATTCATTTTAAAAGCAAAATTTATTATTTTTCACAGATTTTCACATAATGGCTTTCCGGATACACGTCTGGACTGCGCACACAAATCGAGGTGAGGCAAAAAGGAGGTTTTATGTCACGACCCGGATTTCCCACCCTCGGGAGTCGTGATGGCGCCTACTAATGAGAGCTAGGCAAGCCAACTTAATTAGCAATTTCATTAAAACCCTATTCCTTTTTAACAATTAACAGCATTAAATAAAGACGACGGAATTAGAATCATAAGCGGAAGACTTAAATGTAGATAGATGGTCAATAATACAGAAGTTCCAACACATATATCTCTACCCCGGGATTGGAGACACATACTCACGAACATCTAAGGAGTACTACATACAAAGTATGAAAGAAACATAATTTGTTTATCTCGGGTACAATGAGATGACAGCCAAATGTAAAGATAGACGGGAGACGCCGGGCCTGCGGACGCCTGCAAGCTACCTCGGGTCTCTCTGGACTGAAGGTTCGCCCCCGTGCTAATGCTGCTGCTGCTGCTCAATACCTGGACCTGTGCAAAAATGCACAGAGTGTAGCATCAGCACAACCGACCCCAGGTGCTGGTAAGTGCCTGGCCTAACCCCGGCGAAGTAGTGACGAGGCTAGACAGGACATACCAAAAACAACCTGTGCAGGTGTATATGTATAAACAAGTACAATGAAATAACAATAGAAAATACCAGCTAAGGCAGGGAGGGGACATGCTTAGGGGAAATACAGATGAACACAATTTATCAGAAGTAAACACGAAACCACATCCGATCTCATAATCTATATAAGTGGTCGGCGTGCCACACGATCCCATTTCATAATATATATATATCTAGGTGGTCGGCGTGCCACACGATCCCAGTTCATAATATATAAGTGGTCGGCGTGCCACACGATCCCATTTCATAATATATAATTGGTCGGCGTGCCACACGATCCCATTTCATAATATATAAGGATTTCCTGGCAAGGGAACAAGCATCAATTCAACCATCCCGGCAAGGGAGAATACAAATAAACCATTAACTCCCGACAAGGGAGCAACAACATTAACTTACATGTCCCGGCAAGGGAGTAATTACAACTCTTCCTCTTTCGTTCATTTCTTACGTCTTAATCGTGTCATATTTCGAGCCAACACTCCAAGGAGTTTACAATTCATATTTTTCCTCTTCATATTGTTCACATTATATCGAGTCCATCAATTAAACAAGAAGGAGTCACTATAGAATCCCGAATAAGCACAAGCAAGGACTCACGGTCATGCTAGACACCGGTGTATAGATACTCGTCACCATGCCTATACACCGTACTCAACATTTAGCAATTAGCAAATAATACTCTAATCCTATTCCCTCAAACCAAAGTTAGATCAAACACTTACCTCGAATGCTCCAACTCAACTCAAGCCTCTAGTATCGCTTTACCCTTCGAATTCACCACCAAACCGCTCGAATCTAGTCACAAATACTTGAGTGTATCAACAAATGCTAATCTAATAAATTGAATGCATGAAAAGTAAATTTCCCAAAGTTTTACTCAAAATTTCCCAAAATGCCACGTGGTCAAAACCCGAGGTTCGAACCACAACCCGACTACCCATTCCCCCATGAACTAAGATATATAAGTTATTTTGGAATCGGACCTCAAATTGAGGTCCAAAACCCCCAAATTGTGAAACCCTAGTTCTACCCTAAATTCCCAAATTCCCCCATTAAAATCTTTGTTTTGAAGTTGAAATTATGTTTAAAGATGTTAAGAAGCAAGGAAAATAAGTTAGAGATCACTTACCAATCGTTTTGAAGGAGAAGAATCGTTTGGAAAATCGCCTCTTATGTTTTGGGTTTTGAAAAAGTGCAAAATGACTGAAAATCTCAGATTTATATACTTTGCTGAAGGACTGGCGCGGACCGCGCAAAAATGCCCCGCGGCCGCGCCGAGGAAGGGAGGGAAAACGACTCTCTGAACCTATCCAGCGCGGACCGCACTGATTTGGTGCGCGGCCGCGCTGGTTGACCTAGAGTTCACTGGCCCTCTGAACCTAGCCACGCGGACCGCGCAGAAATGCACCGCGGCCGCGCTGTTTCCAGCGCGAACCGCGCAGAAATGATCGCGGCCGCGCTGGGGGCCTGCAACACCTGGACCTGCAATTTCTGATGCTTTTAAGTCTAAAACCCTCCTGGGACCCACTCAAAACTCACCCGAGCCCTCGGGGCTCCAAACCAAACATGCACATAACTCCAACAACATCCTACGGACTCATCCGTGCGATCAAATCGCCAAAACAACATCGAATTAGGCCTCAAGACCCATGATTTCCTTCCAATTTCCATGAAACATCAAATTTTACTGTTGCTAGCTCAAAACACGTCAAATGACGTCCAAATCTAACCAAACTTCACAGCAATTGCTTAACTCATATTTAAGGCTTGTGCCGGGCGTCGGAACCAAAATACGAGCCCAACAGCACAGTCTTCTAAACAAATAACACTTTCAAATTCTTTAATTATTTTTAGAAAACAATTTCACACAATAATTCATTTCTCGGACTTGGAACCTCGGAATTTGATTCCGGGCACACACCCAAGTCCCAAAGTTTCCTACGGACCCTCCGGGACTGTCGAACCACGAGTCCGGGTCCGTTTGTCCAAAACGTTGACCAAAGTCAAACTCGATCAATTTAAAACATTAAATTTTTATTATTTTTCTCACAAATTCACATGTAAACTTTCCGGTTACGCGCCCGGACTGCGCACACAAGTCGAGGCAACCCCCAAGTGAGGTTTCCAGGGCCTCAGAAGTACAGAGGAAGTAGGAATACAGGTGATGACCCCTTTGGGTCGTCACATTCTCCACCTCTAAAACAACCGTTCGTCCTCGAACGGACAAAAGAAAGGAGTACCTGAGTCGGGGAAAAGATGGGGATAACGACTCCGCATTTCAGACTCGGACTCCCAGGTCGATGCCTCAGGAGGCTGACCTCTCCACTGAACACGAACAGAAGGAAAACTCTTGGATCTCAACTGACGAATCTGCCGGTCCAGAATAGCTACCGACTCCTCCTCATAGGATAAGTCCTTGTCCAACTGGACAGTACTGAAATCTAACACGTGGGTAGGATCGCCGTGATACCTCCGAAGCATGGATACATGGAAGACTGGATGCACAGCTGATAAGCTAGGTGGCAACGCTAGTCNATAACACTTTCAAATTCTTTAATTATTTTCAGAAAACAATTTCACACAATAATTTATTTCTCGGACTTGGAACCTCGGAATTTGATTCCGAGCACACACCCAAGTCCCAAAGTTTCCTACGGACCCTCCGGGACTGTCGAACCACGAGTCCGGGTCCGTTTGTCCAAAACGTTGACCAAAGTCAAACTCGATCAATTTAAAACATTAAATTTTTATTATTTTTCTCACAAATTCACATGTAAACTTTCCGGTTATACGCCCGAACTGCGCACACAAGTCGAGGCAACCCCCAAGTGAGGTTTTCAGGGCCTCAGAAGTACAGAGGAAGTAGGAATACAGGTGATGACCCCTTTGGGTCGTCACATTTTAATGCCTCGGAACACAGAATTTACTTCCAAAACGAGTGATGACCTTTTGGGTCATCACATTTTCAACTTACACATTTTAAGGTGAAACATGGGTCAAGTTGGACGGATTGGTTTATGACTCATTGTTTAGCCCATCTTGACCCAGCCCATCTTAGCCCAAGTACACTTTGGGCTGGGTTGGGCAATGACCAATTTATTGATCTAACCCATCTTGACCCGCTCAAATTCAGCCTAACCCGCCCATTTGTCACCCCTATACTTATGGTTGTTGGGAGAAATTGCAAATCATATGATGTGATTTCAAATCTGATGCAATCAATGTTTTAAAAGGCGGGGGCGTGAGGCGAGGCGTTTTACATCTGAAGAGGCGAGGAGGCGTAAGCCCTGAGACATGGGGCGTAAGTCCCTCGGATCTTTAAATTTTACTAATTTTAAGAATTTTAAGATAGTATAAAATAAAAAATAGTTAAAAAACTTTCATTAAATCACAAAATTATAACAACTAATCTAATTAAAATACTTATAAATTATAATTCGACTATGAATAATACGAAAAGCATGACATATATCATAATATGCAAATTAGCTGCAACGTCGTACAACTTAAACAATAAAAGTAATGTATTCGATATGAAATCTTGTATGTATCTCTTAATGAGTAATGAATTGAAAGAATTTCGATATTATAATTTGATATTTTTTTAAAATACTCCTTTTATTTAATATGCCTTTAATTTGAAAGAGAATTTATATAAAAATATAATTCACAATTTAAATACGATTCTCTAGCATCATTTATTTTTAAGTTTCAACAAGTTAATCAAGTGACACATAATTCACCATACTATACCATGATAACTAATTATTTGTAAATAGTTGTGCTAGCTAATACTGAGCTATTAAATTAATAAGTATTGTATCTCGTAAATATGAAAAAAATAATATTTAGGAAAATAATTATAAAAATTTATGGACTATTATACAATAAACGACATAACAAAAGTTAATAAATAAAACTACTTTTAAAATTGAAAAGATTTATTAAAACGTTTTACTAATTCATAGTACAGNAGATTTATTTAAAGTTTACTATCATAGCAGTCTTAATGGATAACGTGCAATAATTTTTATTTTAATTGTGACATAAAATACTGTCAACTTAATGATTTATGATGAAGAAAAAAAGTAATTTTGAATAGTCAACGATTTATTAAGAAAATTTGAGGATTTACAAGGTTAGTTACAAACAATTGCATAAAGTTCTATTAGGCGAGCTCAGTACGCTGGGTGTTGGGCGTGTCTGGGGCGTAAGTCCCGAAGGCCAAGGTGTAAGTCTCGTGGAACTAAGCCCCACGTATAAGCGCAGGGGCGTTTTACGAGTGCTCCGCCCTGGGGCGAGTCCCCATTCTGCATTTTAAAACAGAGGATGCAGTTATGACCTATGTTGAGCGGACTCTCCAAAAGTATTACCGCATCCATATCGGTATGAGTATTTACACGCTTGAAAAAATCTTGTTAACTCTGCATATTAAACGGCTAAAAATACCAGCACATTTCTTCTTTTATTATGTGTAAAATAATGAGCAGAGACGATACACACACAAGCCAGAACTTCAGATTTAGACCTTCAAGAATGGTTCCACACAAGAATATGTCTCACTAAACATTAATCTGACTTCTGTATTACACAAACTTCAAAACTTGGATAACCAAAGACAAAATATTGGGTCTAAAGTCCAACAAAGCAGAACATAATACAACTTAGCTAAAGAGTATACAAATTTAATGCCCCTTTTACATAGGGGTATAATAACTTTATGATTTAGTATATATTCACTGACAAATAGAGGGAACACCAAAAGGTTAAAAGAAGTATTCCACAAAAAAGAATAAATGGAACAAATTGTAAACAAATATGAATATGTGTCAGCTCCCACTGCTTCATATCTACACAGATGACTTCCCACCTATACTCCTCTCTTTTTATTCTACCACCTTGTATACATTAATATCTCTTCCTGCAAAATCCTCCTACAGTACTACACATCAAATGTTTGGCAGCGAAAGGAAATCCCAACAATCGCTTGCTGGATCATTATAGACTAATCGTCACAATTCAATCCGCAGACTTCTAGCACAGGGCCATCTCTTGAGACAAACGGGTTGACTCGTACCCACAACAAGGTTAATACTGAAGCAAGCAGAATCGACCATACGATAACTATGGTCGGTGTTCGCTCTTGCTTGCCCATCAATCCTTTAAGGAACGGGTAAAGATGAATAATAACCCACAAGGCAAAGAATAGCCTACCAAATAAGGGTCCCCAAGAATCATAACCGTTATTTATTGCGTCCGAGATGCCAACCACAACTCCAACCATGTTGACTATTAGCAAAGTCGTAGGTGGGATTAATAATGATGTCCACTTGAAGATATAGAGATCGGAAAATGCCCCGTCATCTCCTGCTTTGGATGTGACAGTGAAACTTGTTTCCACACCAGCCAAAACCTTGAGCAATCCTTGAAAGAGAGCAAAAAAATGCGAGGATGCGCCTCCAATAACCCAAAACTGTTCATTTCTCCACCAATCATCTATACCAACACCACCCCACTGCATCTCAAGGATACCGGTGGCGGCAATAGAGATGAAGAGTGCCATGAATAAAATGCTGGCATAATTACTGATCTGCGGATGTTTAAACATATGATTAGCGAACAACCTCAGTTATTTAAGAAATTGGAAATCATTAAGAAATAAATGCCAGACTAAATGGAAGTGGAAGTGCAATCCTCAGTATTTAGAAGTATCATTAGGTGTCTCACTAATGCTATGAAATGCACGTAAACAAGCATTTCTATATATATGGTTAAGCCGATAGATATATATGCTCTAAATCATTGCTTTTTCAGTAATTTTCTTTAAAAGATTTAGCAGGCCAACAGTGGAACAAGAAAATGAGTTACCTCAGGAACAATGAATTTTCCAGTGAGAAGGCAGATGGCGGGTAAGAAACAGTAGACAATCAGGGGAATGGACGTCAAAGGATATACAACTGAGTTTATGTAAGAGAATCTCTCCAGAAATTTCAATCCACCTCCATATCCATACCAGATTGGGCAATGCTTGCTCAGCAAAATTTCAACTGATCCAAGAGCCCACCTAAGAACCTGATGGAGACGGTCCGAAAGATTAATAGGGGCCGAACCCTTGAAAGCAGCCCGCTGAGGCATACAATAAACGGACCTCCATCCATGGCAATGCATCTTGAATCCAGTCAAGATATCTTCTGTAACGGAGCCATAAATCCACCCAACCTGTTTAAAAGGTTAAAGATATCATGAGCTAGTGAACCAAATTTACTACATTCTTCCGTGACAAAAAAGTAATGAATGGGTCTTACCTCCTTCCCCCATTCTGTTTTATCTTCGTAACCACAGCTAATAACATGAATGGCTTCCTTCAAAAGTGATGAGGTACTGGCCTCCATTGGAAGACCACCATTTTCTAAAAGCGTTGAGGCAACAAAAACAGGAGACTGCCCGAATTTTTTCTCTAGTTTCACTTGGGATGCCAGGCGTGAATCCATGTTTGCTACTGTAATGCAGCAACATAAGTTAGTCTTTTCATCTCTACTGATCAGTGCTAAACGACAAGAACAACTATTATTCGTTAAGAGCATAAAGGTCTAACCTTCAACTCCTTCAATTGTTTCAAGAGCATATATTTGCTTTGATGTCTCCCTGTGCTTTGGCTTCTTCTCTTTCTTTGTTTTCCCTTTCTTGTTCGTTTTCGATCTGAAGCAGCAACAGCAAAAGCACAATTTATGCCAGCAGTTGCAGGTCTTGCTTGGTTTCTTCTTTTTGGCAGGAGCATCATATCCGTAAAGTGCATGCCTTCTGAAAACACACCCCGTACCAACATATATTGGTCCTTGTATACCATCTAAGCCTTTCATGTTAATCTGTAAAGAATTTCAAGAAATCAGTTACTGCCTAGATGGATTGAGAAATCAATCTTGTCAATGCAACAAGGGGTATATATACATACATCAAAGAATACGACATTTCTGTTTGAGTATCTGTCGTGACGATCAATCCCATCAAACCTTTGTGGAAACTGCACGTAGCAGATTTTTTTTCCTGAGGTGGGATCCATCATGAAACACATGGCTTCCCTCAACGCCTTGCTATTGTTGATGTAGTGATCACAATCAACATTTAACAGGTAAGGAGCATTTGATATGACTGCTGAAACCCTCATCTACATACCAGAAGGAAAGACAACATTGACAAAATCAGAACACCCTATTTTTCATGAATAAGAATTTTCTTTTTGTTTCCCTATTTTAGGAAACATAAGGTCAGTTGAATTACCAAAGCATTCATGGCGCCTGCTTTTTTATGGTGATCGAACCCAGGTCTCTTTTCACGGGAAACATAAACCAGGCGAGGTAACTCATTTCCTTCAACATCTCGAACACCATCTTCACCAAGGAATACCTATAGAAGAGTTAATAAGAAAATCAGAAGCTGCCTATGCCCTGGGCTTCATCTAGAATATCCTTGCTGACAATAGAGTTTGATAGTCCGTGGCAGGGACAGGAATTTTTATTTTAATTAACACACTTGCAGAATCCATGCTGCTACTTGGTGGAAATTAAGGGAAGATAGAGAAGATATAGTGAATGACCGGGGAAAGATAAATAAGAGGTACATGATAAAATTGCAATTAAATTAGAAGGGTAATGTATAACATGCCAACAGAATTTTTGAAGAAAGACTACGTTCGAAGGTAGCAGAAGTCTCAGTCAGTTGTACAGTGAATCCATGAGAATAAATTGCTCTTACCTGGATCATACCAGGATGATCTCTGACATTGTTCCCGGGCCATGGTGTGCCATCCTGCATTGTCCAACCTTCCTCAGGAACCTTTTGAGCAGTTGCCACTAGACCGTTTATGCGGACTTTAAACTCTTCATATTCTCTCTGCAAGCCATAAACAACAAAATATTCAGATCAAGCCACATAGAAGGAATAAACTTAAATGCCTGAAACAGGTTTGATGCATGTCAAAAGAAAGGGATAGATTAATATGTGGTACAAACCTTCATGGCTCGGCGTTCTCTTACAAATTCGGGATGAACTTTATTTTTCAGATAGTCCATCTTTAGAGAAAAATACCATTCTGGAGCACGGGGTTCAATATTGTATTTCTTGCAGAAAGGAGTCCATTTTCTGGCAAATTCAGATGTCTCGGAAAGGGCTTCAAAAGTAAGCATAGCTGCACCATCATCTGACACATAGCATGTAACTTTATCCACTGGATAATCCACAGCAAGAATGGATAAAACAGTGTTTGCAGTGATTAATGGTGGCTCTTTCAAGGGATCAACTGTGCTGACAAAAATGTCGACCGGAGCTAACTCCGAAGGCTTTCCTTCTTTTTCATACCTGAAACAATAAAGCATGTGAATACATGACAGATTCTCTAAAAACCAATGAACCCATTAAGGCTACCCCAGAAGTCGGGATAAATCTGCAGATCTCCTCAATTTCAAGTAGACCCCAAAATATTATAACAGCAGAATTCTACCTGAGTGAAAGCCGATCAAGGTATGTTTCTCGCACTATCGGGCACCACTTTGGGAACTGATCAAGAATCCATGAAGCAGCAAACCATATCTCACAAATAACCGATGTTAACCACAAGCCATATGCATCATTAACTGGATGAAGAATTCTATAATGGAAGAAGAGGCCAAGAATTGCGAGACGGAGTATGATTAGAATTCTGTACGGGCTTATCTTGCTTGCAGAAATGGGCAACTTTCTAGATAGTGGCTGCCTTCCTTCATCCATCCTGAGAGAAAGAGCATTTAAGAAAAGCTTGCTTAAAATTCACTGAAACATTAGTGAGTTAGAACGACAGTATTTATATTTCAGGAAGAACAATTGTGCTTTTTATCCTGCATGCATTATTAAAAAAACTGCATAGTTTCCCTTCCGCACTTATACCAGTTGAGCCGCCAATAAAAAAGGAAAATCAAAATTATTTACGTACATAGGCAAATCAG
Organism: Nicotiana attenuata; assembly: GCF_001879085.1. NCBI lineage: Eukaryota > Viridiplantae > Streptophyta > Magnoliopsida > Solanales > Solanaceae > Nicotiana > Nicotiana attenuata. The sequence goes on from NW_017671527.1 coordinate 25,221, forward strand.
GATCATCCAGATCATCCCCATGATAGTCTCCACCACCATTTCCTTGATGCTTGACCACCTGGAGTTTCTCATTCTGCTTTTTCTTCCACTCTTCCATTCGGTCCTTCCAAGAAACACTTCCGTAGCCATATAGCGCAATGTCTTTCTGTGGAACCATTGGCCTTGGATGCACTATGACACCAAAAAAGCATTGCATCACTCTCATGTAATCAGGTACAACAATCGAGAGAATACACAATAAGAATGGGCTAAAATAACTTACAGGACGTTGATGACTCAGTATGATAAACCCCATTTCCAGAGCCAGTAGATGGAGGAACTATGAGAGCATGCTGATCAGAAGAAATCTGAGCATCCTGGAATGTGAAAATGGGGAATATTAAACTTACACATCCTCCAGATCATGCAAGTGATCGTTTTTCTTCTTTTCATTATTCAAATTAAAGGCTTAAAGGGATAAAATTTACCTCTTCGCCATAGGTCAAAAGAGGTATTTCTATTCCGGGAGTAGATGAATCTTGTTTTGAGGACGTGGCATTTTCGTATGAACCAGCATGACCACTTCCCCCATAAACAGGGGGAACTGGACCTGAACCGTTGCGGCTTAAACTCCCAACACTGTAATCAAACTCGTGCTCTATGTCATCAATGTCGTCTTCTTCTTCATCGCCCTCAACACGCGGACTACCTGAAATCAAACCCATATATATTGAATGAATATAATGTGTCCGATGTACTCAGCCGGGCTTCTTCTGACGTTCGCATAAAACAGCAAAACGCGCATACCTTTAATTCGCTTGTATCTAGTTTTGCACTGAGGGCAAGCTTGATTTCCCTCTCTCCTTTCATACTCATAACATGGTCTACAAACAGGGAAAGCACATTCGTTGCAAGCAACAAAGGGCTCTCCATCTACTGTGATTTCAATTTCATCCCCACAAATCTGGCAAACTTGTCCACTTAATTCGCACACTGACTTTATCTGGACAACAGAAACACCATCCACAACAAAAATTTACTGCAGTCAGCATCCAATCACCAGTGCGAAGAGTAAAACTTAGGTTGACTTTTATTCACAAAGTAATAAAGATCATTTGATACAGCAGGACAATGGAGTAAAGCTAAGAACAAGAAGCCTCAACAAAAATTAGAAAAAGCTGGGCTGCATTTTAAAATAATCCTCAAATAAAAATAAAAATCACAAGGACATGTAAAAAAGATAAGAACATTGAAGAAAAACAAAGAATGAACCGTCGTAATTTCATAGATTGACAATTTGCCTACACCAATTAGTAAACAAAAGCTGACAAAATATAAGACAAAAAAGCTAAAGCCTTCAATAATATATAATAAAAGAAATAGTCTAAAACCACTCAAATTAAAAGTTCAAAGAATATCAAGGAAAACTAACAATCACAAAAGTACAGCTGAAATAAACTCCTCCAATCAACGAAAGAAATGAAAACAAAGGGAAAAAAGAAGTAGAAAAGCAAAATACATTCTCAGCACAAATCTCCTGTAAGACAAATGAACCAAAAAATCCAGATGCAGAAACTAAAGAAAAAACAGAAAATTTACTTATAAAAAAACAGATTTTTTTTATTTACCAAAAACCCTAATTAGATGAAATATTAATCCCCACCACAAATAGAACCGACAAAGGGCAAATGGGTATCTGAAGAAGTCACAATATAACAAAAATGAGGGATTTATAAAGAGACTTACCCTTCCAATTTCATCAGCATTGATTAGCACAAACTCATTCCTATTGTGTGAACCAGCAATAAGCCTCCCTCCAGTATTCATCGCCATTTTTCACAATCCAAAATCCCAGAAAATAATAAATCTTGAAATTTATCAAAAACCCCACCTCAAAGATTCAACCTTTCAGTGCCCAAAATGAATAAAGGAGCCACCTTTTACACTAAAAACTAAATCTTGGAAAACTCAACCCCCCATCAGAAAATACCCAAAACTAAAAGACCCCCCAACATTGATAAAAGCACAATATATTTAAAAAGGGAAAACCCCAGAAATAAACTACAATATTGTTACACAATAAAAAGTAGCCAAAAAGATAAAGGTGTTTGCCAAGAAAAAGAAAAATACAAAAATAAAAGTAGTTTCTTTCTTTACAACAAGCTAAGACTTGACTGTAATCTGGCTGGAAGTGGTACTATAAAAGAAAGAAAAGAGAAGTGGAAACAGTGTATCTATCACAATGACACGAATAGTATTGAAATGTGGACACATAAAAAAGAAGAGCCAAAACCAAAACCAAAACCAACCGAGTGACTGAATGTGAAGGTGGGTGTGATGTAGAATAGAGTCTTTTCAACCCCCACCCCCCCCACCCCCTTAGTTATTGATATAGGTTAAGATCACAAAACACCAACTTGCATATCTATGTGTGATTCTTTCTTGTATGTAACAATACAAGCAAAAAACTGAGGTGGGGCCCAGAAATTAGTAATGGTGGCCTCCTCCTCAGTGTTATGTCCCCACAAAGAGTTGGTAGCAATTAAAGCTCTATACCCCAAAAAAAAAAAAAAAAAGAAACCAGCTAAGAGGAAACGAAAAGTTTGGTACACTCTATCTATCCTTTCCTTTCCTTATCTTGTTTCTCACTACACTTGTTTTGTGTGTTTGTATTGTATTATACTAACAACAAATATTAAACTATGGAGTTGTATTGGCTGGTTTCTTGGGAATTCTTTAAAAGGGAGTGTCACAATTTTAGTGTGTTGGGAATATATGTTATATATTTTGTGTGTCACAGAGGGACAATACAAGGACAATAATTGAGAAAATCTTGAAACAGAAAATATAATGGGAAAATAAACGCGTAAAAGGGCAAAAAGGGAACTAAACCGCGTGAGCAGATCCTACTGACTAGGTTTTATTTCTCACTATGTGGGTGAGAGGAACAAGTAATAACAGAGAGAGAGAGAGAGAATTTGTTTTTTTATTTATTTATGGAATGTTACAAATGCAGTGAATGTATGTAATGTGTAAGTAAATTATTAGTAATTACTTATATTTTTGTACCATAGCACTTGACCATTGACTAGTGTGAGTATAACGAGATAAGAAATGACCATTCAGGTGGCTTTTTTACTGTTTGTTACTGGTTTGGTTTTATTATTAGGGTTTTGTTAAATTTGATTAATTTTATGTGGAGGTGTAACAAGTTGTATAATTAAATAGTTTTTAAAATTCTTCTTAAATATTTGTTATATAGTTTTTAAATATAAAATTTTATTTTGAGAAAATATACTTGTGAGTTTATACTGGGTTTATTATTGTTGTAGCTCGTAACAAAAATATGTAGACTTAGGGATCATTTAGTATGACGGATAAGCAAAAATAATTTTGGGACAAAAATTTAGTACCGCCTTATTTCTTATTTGGTCACTAATCCAGGGGATGGTTATTACTCTTAGGATAAGTTATCCCTGGATAAAACAGTAAAATTGACAATCTCAAGCTTAAAATAGTACCGCGACACTTATACCTGCCAGAGGGTGGATTAGGAATCCCAGGATAAGGCAGTAAAATTGATAATTCCGGAATTAATACAATACCAAATAATTAATAAAAATAAAAATCAGAAAAACTAATCACAACGTAACTAATATCATTATAACTGATCCCAGCATAATTTGTGTTAACCAAATGACCCATGAGGGAGTATCTAGTTTTTATAGTTTTCGAGAACATAAAAAAAAAATAGTATTGCTCCTTATGCTTTTGCAGCAAATTACAAATCGGAAATTGAAATTTTGACGTATTATCTAGTTGAATGAATTTGGAGCAAAATATTACCAAAACAAAAAGAGGAAATATTTACAACATAATGCCAAAACAAAAATTAAAGAGAAAAGCTGCTCTACACAAACACCAATAGCATGATAATAAATGTCAAAGTTTAACATGGTAATTTCAAAATACTACAAAAATATTAGACCCATATTACTAATGCACAATCCAGATAAAAGTTTGAATGAGTAATCTGATTAAATTAGCCATAATTTTACTATAGAAATGTTTAGTTCTAAAATAAGGTATTAATTCTGAAAGATAATGTGCAATGGATAATTTTAAAATACTTTATATCTTGAAATATCTACTTTGAGAAAAACATTCTATATTATGCTTAATTCATATAGTCATATTATATCCCGAAGGTAGCAGTTACCTTCCAAGAGTTTTTCAAAGATAATATCGTACGGAAATATGGATATAACTTTATAATTTGTAAATAGATAACAGTAATCAGATTACTTTTAGAATGCATTAAATCACTAGTTATACGACTTATGGATACTGAATTTTACAAAAATCGAATTTCAAAATATTCTTGTGCCTGGTTTTCTTATGAAAATACTAAAATTCCTTCTTGGTATTTTTTTCTCTTTGTTTTTCCTTTGTCTAAGTGAATGGCTGCCTTGAAACAACGGTCAAGTTGTCGATAGGTCACAGGTTTGAGTCGTAAAATTAGTTACTAATATTTACATAAGACCTATATTACACCCTCTTGTAATGCGGCTATTCCCCATACCTACATGAACGAGGAATACTTTGTGCACTGAGCTATTTTTATTTTCTTTTTAAGTCCTCGTTAGTCGTTTTCTATCATAAAGAGAAAAGTCCAAGGACCGTGCTCACGGGTCCAATAGTCTTGTCTTGCATTTCTCTTTTGTTTTTTCTTTACTTTATATGTATATTGGATTTATCTTACAATAAATTAAATGACATTAGAAGTAATAAAGCTAATGAGAAATCGCTGGAAAAATGCCTTTGTTCACCTTAGGAATAGAAGAATAGAAACACATAATACTACCAACTAAATGTGTACAATTCAACTCAGGGTAGTTAAAAGAGACATGATTAATTGTATTTATGGAGTTTGTTTTACTCATAGTATTTTTTATTTATTTTTCTATCTGATGTTAAGTATTTTTATAGAGCATAATAAATTTAAATTCGTTATGCGTAACACTTATCAAAGATGGAAGTGCTCCTACTAAAAAAAAATTCTATTCTCAAGATTCAATCCCAGGGCTTTAATCAGGTAGAGGGATCTAATCTATCACATCAGAAGTTCAGGACCCTTGATGGTGTTTTACTTATAGTAACTTGCACACTATAGAGAGGAAATCTCTTTGTTGAATACTTTTAATTTGAACTTGTCAAGATTTTATACGTAGCCATTGTTGGATTTTTTTTGTTTAAAATAGAGGGAAATGGAAAATGGAGGAAAAAATAAAATTTGATTTTTCCTCCTTTACAAAGGAACATTGTCCCATATTGGAGGATGAAAGCTCATTTGTTGAGTATATATGTGATTACACTTTTTCTAGTTCTTAAAGTGTTGAGAAGAAGACAAGCCTCGCGCCGTCATCGCCGCTTGCTCGGCTTCGACTTCGATCAAATAATCTGATTGATTAATTGTTTTGACCAAATTTATTTGTTAATATTTAATCTAAATCGACTGTTTTTGTAATGGTAATTTAAAGTTTCCCTGCGATTTTATTTTTCCGTTTTATTTTGCATCAATAGCCATCTACATAATAGTCGTTTTACGCGAATAGTCACCTGGAAGAGTTGAACCTCTTCATTTAAACCCAACATGTTGGCTATAAATAGTAGGTCATTCCCTCGGATTTTTCTTACTGAATTCTCCTTCTTTCTTCTGCATTGTTTTTAATTGAAAGAAAGCAACAACAAGTGTGATTTGCTACCGATCATTTGTTTTTGCTGAAACACTAGGGTTTGAAGTGCCGCTACACCATTGTGTAACCCGTTCTATCCTAGAAGGAAATAATCCACAACCTCAGGTATTATGAGGGGATTAAGTTCCTTAACAAAACACAGTAAATTTAGTGAGTTCGGATTAATTTCTGTTTCTTCTACATTTCTGATTTTATATTATTTTTTTTCTCCAAATTATTTTACAAATACACAGCTATCTGAAGTCGAAATGATGTCTCAACTTAAACTTAATTAAATTCTATGCCTAAGTTGACCAAAGTAAATATTTTTGAGAGAGTGGACCAATAGAGCGAAAATCTTATTTTAGTTCCATTATTGTTTCTTGTTAATATATTTCATTCATAATTTGTGCTATCTATTAACAAACCCAAAAATGAAGATAAGACAAATAAACAAACAACCAAATGCTGCTTCTACCAGTTTGTTGTCTACCTTAGAGTAATGCCACCGCCAGAAAGCCAAAACTACAAATTACAATCAAATGTTATCAATAACAGACTCATCTGCAAAAACATGCCGTTTAAATAGAATTTAAGAGTTTAATGGGGGCAGTTATTTGGTAACATTTTGTGAGCGTTACTGTGTTAAACCAAAAATCAGGAAAAACTGTTAGAAAAATAAAAGAAACTGGAAAAACAGAAGAGTTTAAGAAATATTCCGAGTCCACAATTTTCTTGTGTGTCCTTAAGGAATTTTAACCCTCTCACACGTTGCCAAGGTAATGGATTAAATCCTCCCAGGATAAAACGGAATAAACTTTCCTGCAACAGTGGCAATACAAACTGCAGGATACCAACGAACTCAAAGAACGGAGCAAAATCACACTTACAAATTTGAGAGAGAGAGACTGCGAATTAGGATGCAGTATATTCAGAAAGAAAGAAATTCTGGAGTGTTTTTCGTGTGTAGAAAATGGAGCCTTGCCTCAGAATTTATAGGCAATTATCAGAAGAAGTGTCTGGAAAAGGTGCCTTTTCAGAAGAATACGCTGCCTGCCGCGGTTCTACCGCGGTCGCGGCAGAACCGCGGTCAGAGAGGCTTTCTGAACCTGCCTGCCGCGGTTCTACCGCGGTCGCGGCAGAACCGCGCGTATTTTCAGCAGTGATTTGGCATTTAATTAATTATTAAATAATTAAATAAATTTTGTCCAAAAATAATCTTATCGATCATTTGCCGAAGCCGAAGCCAAGCGAGCGACGACGACGGCGCGAGGGTTAATTCTCTTCAACTCCTTTTAAGAGCTTTAAGAAGTGATTCTATATATAAGCACACAAATGTGGTTGTCCCTCACCAATGAGGGACAAAGTGCAAGACAAAAGTTCACTTCTTCAAATTTTCAATTTCCTTCCATTTTATTTCCCTCCATTTCCAATTCACACTTCTTCTACTTTAAAGCACAATGGCTTAAAGTCCAACACATTTCACATCATCACTGGAACCAGGTGGCAAATGGTATTTAACATACAATCCAAGAATTTGTTAAATGTTTGTTATAGTTTTCTAGTTTTGTCTGCTTCAACGAACTCACCTTACCTACACTATAACACCTTTTTTGGTACATTACGGGTCGTTTTGTAAGATGTATTAGGGAAAATAATATATGTATTAGCTTTCGTATTATTAATTCTTTATTTGGTAGTAATATTTTTTAACATATTCATTCCTATTTTTATACATAGCATACTATGGAATTAACAATACCATGATTTTTAAATTTTAATACATGAATAAGTATGTATAAAGACAAAATTGTACTTTCAAAACTTTTTCCAAATCCTTTCCAAATAATGTGGAAGGTATTTTTGTTAATAATTTTTAAAAAAAATATGCAATGCATGTTATTTTTAATACCCAACCAAACAGTCGATAAGAAATAATCACAGCATAACTAATCTCAAAGCATAATTAATTCCAACATTACTAATCTCAGTATTACTAATACATGGTATTCAGTATTATTATTATACACCATACCGAATAAATGTGTTAACAGTGAAGGATAAATACCAATTCCTTTACGTAAGCTGTATAAGTTTTGGGGATAATTAATTATCCTCATGTTTTAGTCGAGCTTTAATACGAATATCGGGTACTGAATAAACAACCAAAAACTCCAAAAAAGAAAAAAGAAAAAAAAGGATTTACTGCTAATCGGAGATGGTGTTCCTTTTGCAAGATAATTCTAGCTTCACTCGAAAACTGAAACTCTCCACAAAAACGACAAGAAAAAAAGAAATCGCTCATTTTAGCTTCATAGAATATATAATATACTCCGTCTGTTACTAAATACAATGTTCATAGAGTATTTATTTTCTGCTAAAAACTGTAAGGAAAAATTTAATGCAAGTTATCGCTATATTAACATTGCTCATCCGTTGTTCATAAAGTTTAACTAATTGTTTTTATCAATACACAATTAGGCAAGTAAAGACAAAAGTACTGATTAATATACTTCGTCATTTAGTAGGTAAAAGTAATTTAATGTTGTGATACGTAAAGTACCTTGCATTGACGAGGTTTAATTATACGTGTAATGCATACACAGTCTACATAATCTAACCAATCGTAAAAGATTACCTGCATTCTTTTCATATTAAAAATATAATTAACATTTTAAAATATTTCAACCGCAAATTTACAACTTTTATAAAAAATTATTCAGATAAAAGTATGTTAAATTAAAAGGACACTTAAAAGGGGATTACTGGATTTAACTCAGAATAATTAGGCTGCCAAATCTTATTAGTAATAATCTTTTTGTTTTTTGACAGTGCGAAAAAAAAAAGATCCGGCCAACCTTTTTCTTTTCCCTTTAAGGGAATAGATTTTAAATACATGAGTGAAATCTAGCACAAGGTGTTGGTTGTTCAAGAAGTTTCTGTTAAATAAAATAATCTTATTATTTTAAAGAAATGGAAGAGAAAAGCCAGTTTTTTTGGTAATGGTAATGATTGAAAAGGACCATTCAAGTATGGAAATAAAGAAAATTTTATAAATATCATAAATTGGATTTGGTTCCACAGAGGAACATGTGGGTGGGACACAAATTTAATTCATTTTGCAATTTCTCTATAATTGTCAGTTTCAGAGTTCTTCAATTCCCTGCCAAATCATGTGGCATGCTGATTAAGACAAGGGCTAAATGGGCCAACAAACTCATTAATTTACTTCTTGAATGACTATACAAATTTTGACCATCTTTAAATATGTCAATTACTAGCAATAAAGTCCAACCTATAATTTTTTAAAAACAATTAATGATTATGATAATTTATGCTAAATATAAATAATAAGAAGTTTTTAAAGAGAGAAAAAGCATATGCAGAGATGAGAGATTTTTTGCCAAGAGACTGCTATTAATGGGAAGGCGTTTTTTTCTTTTGGTAGCAAAAGATAGTTTATTAAAAACTAGTTAGAAAGTTGACAGTACATTGTCCTCCCATTGGGAGCAGACCTATTTATACTAGTACTAGCACTGTTACAGCCAAAAGGTGTCATAGCAGAGCTTTCAAGCATAGTCAAATTATTATAACATTGGTGGTATTAACCCTAGTAGTAGTAATGCCTTCCTTCTCAGCTTGGATAGCATCCATTAGGAATTCTGGTACGGATGGATATACTTGAGTATAGTAGACGTTGGCTTGCTTGACTCCTTGTTGTGCTAGTTCATGTGCTACTTTATTTCCTTCTCGGAAGTTATGTTGGATTGGTGGATTCCCCAACCTCTTCAGCCAGTACCTACAATGAGAGTTGAGTGCATTATAGGGTGGATAGTTGGAAGTTTCGAGTAGGGTTGGTACGGATGTTGAATCCGTTTTAATTTGGAGGTTGATCAAGTTATGTTCGTTTGCTAGTTGCAATCCATAGCATAATGCATGTAGCTCCAGGGAGAGTGGGGATGGACTAGAGCTGGTTTTACTAAATCCAGTATCCAATCCCCGTTATTGTTTCTAAATTCCCCCTTGCTTAAATTTACCTGTAAAAGCTCCGTGAATATTAAGCTTTATTTGGTTCATGGTAGGGGGTCCCGCTTAGGAAGAACTGTTAGGGGTCTGTCTAGGTTACCACAAGTGATGTTACTACAATGGAGGTATTCGAGGCTTCTAGAGATTGCAATGTTTCGATTAATAGGTTGGCAAAGTCTGTGGAAAGTGTTCCTATTCCTATTTAACCATAAGTGCCATATTGCAAGGGAGAAGAGACACTCACATGTTGCAGAGTGATAATTAATCTATGGGTCACTTTTATAGAGAGCTTCAAGTCAATGGGTGTTATGAATATCTAGTGATTGAGTGTTAATGCCCAGGTCTTGCCATAGGGAGGTGACCATGGGGCAGAAGAGAAAGATGTGTTGGGGTGATTCTTCTACTGAGCTACAAATGGAGCATTACATTGATGTATCGATACCAATATGACATAAGTAGTTTTTGGTGGGTAAACGATCATGATAACATTGCAATAAGAAGTACTTGATGTTATTCCAAGTTGTTAATTTCCAACGCCATTTGAAGTCTTTACTTTGGTTTAGAACTATAGTAGGAGTTATGAGAGGGTAGACAGATTTGGTTGTGAATATACCATCTTTGGTAGGGGTCCACATTGGCATATCAATGTTGTTATAACCATTGGTTGTTTGTAAGGAAAGTATTCCATTTGAAATATGGGGTGGAAGTTCAAAAGAGAGGTTTGGCAAGTCCCATATGTCATTACTAATAATATTCCAAACTTTGAGTTTTAAATCATTGTTTGAGAGGAGGCCTTGAATCATGCTACGTAGGTTTTTAGTGCGAGGTAACCAATTTGCACGTCAAAAGTCAATGTTCTTGCCATCCTCGATATTTCAGACAATGGCTTGTTCGTAATTTTCCAACCCATGAGAATGTTACTCCATATGAAGGAATGAGTATTCTTGGAGTATCTATCAACATATTTGGAGGTTAGTACTTTAGCCCAAATGGCGGAGGGGTGGCAAAAGAATCGCCAAGTGAGGCCAGTAATAATGGCAGTATTTTTATCTTTGGCTTTTCTTATTCCAAGTTCCCCAGCATCTTTTGGCATTGAGACAGTATCCCATTTATGTAGTAGATTTTCCTGGAATTTTGGTTACTGCCTCATAAGAAATCTCGTTGTATTTGGATTGTTTTAGGCAGAATAGTATATTGTATTACATGTTTGGAAGGGCATTGAGGGTGGTTTGGACTAGGGTTATTCTTCCCGCAAGTGAGAGAAATTGAGTTTTCCAGCTGGACAATCTGTTATTTAGATTGTCGAGGATGAATTTAAAGTCAATTGATCTAGGCTTATTATTGAGTATTGGGAAGCCTATGTATTTCCCAAAGTTATCACTGACTTTGATATTAAGAATGTTCGAAATGGAATTTTCGAGGATAGTAGAGCAATTCTTTGAGAAGATGAGCTTTTATTTTGTAAGGCTTATTTTTTGCCCTAATAGGGAGCTAAAGTATTCTAGGCAGCTCTTATTGTGTCGGCAGATTTCTCATTGGCATAAGCCATTAGGGACAAGTCATCCGCAAAAAACAAATAGGAGAGAGGGGGGGGGGGGGGGTAGGTCCTGTTGGACTTAATTTAACGGGGTCCCAATGTGTTAAATCAACTTGATGATTTATAAGGATAGAAAGAAGTTCAATGCAAAGAATAAAAATGTACAGGGACGTAGGGTCACCTTGTCTTATCCCTCTTGATGGCTTGAAGAAATCTGTTTGAGAGCCATTTACAAGAACGACAATGCGGGAGGTGGTAATACAGGACTCTACGTATGAATGACCATTCAAGTCGATCAAAAGCTTTCTCTAAATCATATTTTAAGAGAAGTTTCCCCTTAGAGCCTTTTCATTTATTATAGTGATGAACAATTTCCTGAATAATGATAGCGTTATCTGATGCTCGTCGTCCTTTAAGGAAACTGGATTGAAATGGGCCAATTAGATTATCAAGGAATGGTTTGATACGGTTAACAATGATTTTAGTAGTAACTTTGTTTATTGTATTATAAAGTCCGATGGGACGAAAAATTTTTGAGATTATTTGCATTAGGAAAATTTGGAATTAGACAAAGGTAGGACGTATTGAGATTCTCCGGAATGGTGAGGGTCTCAAATATGGAGTGGCAGTAATCAAAAATAGATTTTTTAACAACGTGCCAATATTTCTGGTAAAAGAAGGGGTGTAGACCGTCGGGGCCTGGTGCTTTGAATGGTTTGAATGAGAATATAGCCCTAGTGATTTCGTAATTTTATAAAGGTTTATCCAGAGATACTAAGTCTGTGTACGATGGGGGAGTTTGGGGAGGATTTCATGTCAGCCTAATTATAGTCAGTTCATGGCTTGTTTGGTAAATATTCTGAAAATAAGTAAAGGTATGATCATGGATTTTCTCATGGGCATTAATCCAGTTATAATGGTCATCTTTGAAGAAAGAGATACGATTTTCATGCCTTCTGTTTAGAACACTTATATGGAAGAAATAAGTGCTCGCGTCTCCCTCACTAAGCCAATTGATACGTGACCTAAGTTTTCAATAGTCCTCCTTAATTTTTAGAAGATTGTTAGAGCCATTGGTTAGGGAGTGCTCAAGTTCTTTCAAGAAAGTACTAGTAGGATAGCGAGGAGATTTTTGAATGCCACCAATGCGTTCAAGGATTTACTTTTTCTTTTGTACAACGTTACCAAAAGTGGTGGTAGCCCATTTTTTAACATTATCAATAAAGAGACTAGTGGCATTTGATAGGGTTTGACCATTCCAGCTAAAGAATTATGGAGTTGAATTCTGGATGGTGGCACCAATATGTTTCAAGCCGAAAAATACGCTGGGTGGAGTTTCTATTGTGTTGGAAGAGGGAAATTAGAAGGGGGCTATAATCAGAGTACGTTTTTGGTAGGTGAATAACGCTTGCATTTGGGTAATATTCTAATCAATTTTCGTTAACAAAGCACGTATCAAGCCATTCAAGAATTAGGTCAGAACGGTTATATCTATAATTAGACCAAGTGTATTTTTCTCCTTTAAAGCCAAGGTCTATAAGGTTACAGTGGTTAACACAAGATTAAAAATGATAGGCTCTACTTCTGTTGATTGGTCTCCCTCCTCATTTATCTTCTTGGCTAATTACCTCATTAAAGTCCCCTCCTAAGAACCACATTCCTTTGTAGTCATTGGTTATATTCTCTAGGTTTGCCACAATTGTTGTCTATTGTTAGCGTCAGTACTAGCGTAGACAATGCTAAATAATCAAAGTTGGTGGTTTGGGAGTATGGGTGGGCATAATACCGGCCGAATCCAAAAAATCGACCGAACAGTGAATTTTGATTTTTCGATTCGAGTTAAACGGTTATTCAATCGATGTGCGATTTTTAGAATATTAAATTTTGGTCTTTCGGTGCGGTTTACAGTTTTGGTGTTTTGATTTTTGGTTAAACCGAAAAAACCAAAATTTAATATTCTATACGTGTCGAGTAGAAGATACGAAAAGGGAATGTGAGGACAGTGCATTATATATATCAATATATTGTCCCATGAATGGACACTTTGGAATAAAATATTAATATATTATGAAAGAGATACCTAAATACAAACGATAATTCATCAGAACCAAAATGTAATTGCAAAGGCTATTTATACTATTATATACAGAAGCCATTTGGGTCAAGACAAGAATTTATATTAAAATAACAAAAGAAAGAAAACCCACGATGGGCCCCCAAAAAAAGAAGAAAAAAATGCGACAAAAACTAAGACCAAAGTATTTCTCCACCCACCAATAGAGAGATGGGTGCAGACAAACTTTTCCTATCTATCTGAGGTCCAAACAAGCAAAGCATTGTAAGATTCCCCTCTTTCGTCAAAATCATAACAATAAGATAATACTAGGATGGAGGATCCTATTTTTTATGGCATCACTCTCCCTAGAAAAGCAACCAACATGTTTAAGCAACTTGTTGTATTAATCAAAACCTTGAGCCGTTAATAACCTAAAAACTGAACCGGAAATAATCAAACCGAACCTTGAAAAAACCGCACCGAATCGTAAATACTTTGGTTTGATTTGGTTATTAATATTACAAAACCAAAAATCGATAAACCGAATGTACTTTCATGATAACCGACCGAACCGACCGACGCCCACCCCTATTTGGGAGTACATGGATCATTGCATGGATCTCCTGACCATCTAGTCGAATATGATTGAGGTGGACATTGTTGTTGTGCCAAAGGATGGCAATTCCTCCAGATTGACCTTGTGCTGGAGCTTCAACCATGTTTGAAAAAAGAAATTCATCCGTAAGGGTTATATGATTGGTCATCCTTGTTTCAAATAGGGCTACCATGCATGGATTATGAGTATTGAGTAGGTCCCTAAAGTTTCGCCTAAATTCATCATTATTTCCATCCTGATATTCCAAATGATAAAACTAATGACTCTATTCATTGATGGTTGGTGTTGGGAGGGATTGACACTGATTTGGCTCATCGAGGGGGAAATAGGAATTCCCCTCACTGATGGGCTCAGGACTACAACAAAGTTTCCTACGCCCTCGTTTATTGGAGGCCTGATGTCGAGGGAGCACTTGTATAGTTCCGTTGGATAGTTGCAAACATATTTCTTGTCCTCCATCGCTTGGAATAACATAATTTTGACTTCGCGTAGGTTTGAAATTTCTGTGAATGATGTTATGGTTAGTGGTGGGATGTTCAGACCTGGTTCAACTATCTCTTGTTCTCCTAGTTCTGGTGCATTGTGATTGGGGTGTGGGGCCTCTTGATGAATGTCCATCGGGGCCGAAAAATGTTGAGGAATGGGCTACCATGCATGAATTAGTGTTGGATTGTTCAGTTCCTGTGGAACAAAGAAAGGAAGTTGATATAGGAGTTGCATGTTCTGTAGAGGGTTGAATTGGTGTGGGAGGTTCCAATGGACCTGCATGTTGTGGAGTAGGGCTGGTGCTAACACTGGTGCTATGGGGTCTAGAACATTTGTCAGTCAAAGATGATTGATGTAGTTTGACATTGCTAGCATCATGCCTTCTGAGATCAGTTGTGCTAAGATCTGTGGGTTTTGGAGTACAAATAGAACTTCCTAGTTCTGGATATTCAGGGTGAAGAAGGCTACGTAGCCTTGTTCGGGCCACGTTGCTGGTTGGTGTTCCTGTGGTAGGGCATTGGTTACATATCAGAAGATTTTGGTTTGGTATTTGGTTCTCCATTATGGAGATTAGTGATTGGTGATGGGGTTGAGGGAGTGGTGTTAGTGGTATTCTACTTTGATAATTCGTTCGTGTTAGAAGCATGGTGCTTAGGAGAAGATATAGTAGATGGGGAAGATTGGGGTTCGTGTGCTAATGATTGAGGATCACTTAATAAAGATTTTATTTGCATGTCATGATCTTTACCTTGTGAGAGTGGATTACCCGTTATTGGTGGGGTGTTTTGCATGGCCACTTGGCAGGTATTAGTTATCAAGTAATCCAGGGAGGTATTAGTGGTTTTAGGGGTTATTAGTGGTAGTAGGGTGCGCGTGGCTTTTGGGGGGTTATAAAATGGGGCAGCTGTTTTAGTAGGGTTAGGATTTTTGCATGGATTCTTTTTGCCATGTGGCGCTGCAAGGGAAATGGAACTAGAAAAGCTTCTTGGAATTAACGACTGGTCTAATTCTGTGTTATGGTTAGAATTCTGGGCGTCCAAATCCATATCAATGAAGATATCTGACTGGATTAAATCATTATTATCTAAAGTGGGGAAGGCAGAAAACTTGTTAGTAGTGTAGAAGGGTTTGCTTTGGTTTGGAGTATTCTCTGTGGTAGCAATAGTGTTATTAGTAGTTTTATAAGAAGAGGAAGTATTTGCCAAAAGACCCAAATTATCAAATTTTTAGATTTAAAAACAAGCTTTTGAGTGTTTAGAAACTTACCTGATACCGTATCAAATATTTTGACATTAATACCCGGGCTTGTCTTTTATGATGTATTATGGGAGGAACTGGGTTGCTTGCCTTTGTTTTTTGTTGTTTTGCTTATTACCTCTGGGGAATGAAACGGTTTGTCATTGTTCCTCTATTTGCTGTTGTATATTTGTGGAAGAGGAGGTGATGGCCCAAGGACCTTCTTGTTTATGACTAGTTGTGTCAAGTGGGGTGTAAGAGCATATTGGTGCCGTGTGAACCAGTTTACCACATATTTTGCACAGAAAATTTTCACCTTCATACACTAGTTGTTGAATGTGAGTGCCAATTTATATTGCTGGTTAGACTAGTTGATCTAGTGGTACTTGTACGCATAATCTTGCATACCTTCCTCTGAGTGTTGAACTTGTACGGGAATCTATACGGAGGAGTCGACCAATTGAGTTTCCAATCCTGCCAAGTATTATCCCATCGTAAAACTCTGTGGGTAGTTGGGGAAGACGAACCCGGAATGCTGAGTGAACTTCCTTTGCTTTGCTTGTTACAAAGTTTGCCTCCCACCGACGTACAGAGAGATAATGTCCATTGATGAACCAAGGGCCGTTTGTAAAACCTTGGCCATATTTTCTTCCTTAGTGAACTTGACTAAGTAAAAATCAGACCAAAGATCAATTAATGAGAATGGTTCGTTTGGTTTCCAAAGGTCTTGGATTTTTGTTTTTAGGTTTTGGTGGAGGACATGTTTGCCCAGGAGTTTAATAATAAGGGAGAATTTCCAAGCGGTGTACATTCTACCTCTGTCTTCTTCCATTAGAGTGATACTTTTAAGTTTGGAAGAGAAACAATTTAAGGTGTAATCAACAGTCATTGGATCAGAATAAACAGCGTGGGTGTTTGCATTAATTTGGCTATCTGTTACGTTTTCATGGGAAAGCAATTTCTCTTTAATAGAGTAGGTGTTTGTGTTTATTGGGGTAGAGTTAATGTTGGGGATTGGAAGGTACCTTGCTATATTTGGGGGTTTGGGTGGAACAATTGTCACTGATGAGTCTTCTGTGTTGGTTGAGTGCATGGTTGAAGATGCGTTGAATGAGTGGTGTGTGTATGTATGTGTAGCTCTAGGGAGAGACCACATGGGAAGGCGTTTGATTTACACCTACTTCGAACTTCATGATTTCTAACTTTTTCAAATAAAAAGGGGCCATTAATTAAATGGATGTTCAAACGTCAAAATTTATCCAAAATTTGCTCAAATAAAATTAATACTAAGGGTATTTTTATAAGTCAAAGAACTGAAAAAGAATCTTGTACTCTTGGTCGCTATCACCGATTAGAGTTGACAAGATGCTCGTTACTTTCTCGAAGTGATTGTTGCAGGAAGGCTATGGCAGAAGAGTTTGTATTTTTTTTCTATATTTGGAGAGAGAAAAGAAAAATATTGATGTCGAGGGATGAATTTTAAAAAGAATAATAAATTAAGTTGCCTATTGTGTACAATATTAAACTATAAATGAATTCAGGAAAGTTAAAAAGATATAAATAAAGTAGTTGACTTAAAGTATACTAGGGTTTTGAAAATAATAATAATTAAATTGAATATTGTATTGGTGGTGAAAAAGAGCTACACGTGGAATATTAGACTGCTGACATGGCATAACACGTAAGAGCAATGATATAGCAACACGTGGCATTCTTATTTGATAGAATAAGAAAGGGCACGGGAGGGAAACACACACGAGGTAGTACCGACCCTAATAGCTGGCAAAGACTGAATCAGGACATTAAAAAGGGGAGATTCATGAACCTTCAATTAATGAGGAGGGGAATCACAATTGTTACAGAATCTCGTGGACAGTTACGATTACCAATTATAACGGATCATTAATGTCATTAAAGCTCGTAATGATTTAGTTATAAATGGAAAGAAATGTTACATGTGTAATCCTCTATATAAGGGGAGAGAATTTCGCTTGTAAGGACATCCGAGACAATATTTGAATATATTCACTTTATTTTTCTGCTTTTACCGAAATTCTCTATATTGACTTTGCAATCAATTATTTCCTTATTTATTCTTGTTATTTTCCTTTGATACCATTGGGAAAGTGAAGCAAAACTTGGTTATCAGAAGCCCGTTTCTTCTAAAATTAATCTTTGACCGAAAGATATATTTTTGGTTAAACAAATTGGTTCCGTAGCCGGGACACTGGTAATATTTCCACTTTCCAAATTTATTTTTTCTGTCAAACAACCATGTCGACTGCCAACGACAACAACCAACAAAACCAACAGAATCAACAAGAGAATGGCACTCCAATCCCTTCACCACAAAATTCTCCCCAACACTCCCGAGAGGGGTCACTTAAAAGTTCAACATCACATACGAATAATCAACAATGGGACGATCAAACTGCCGAAGACGCATTAAAACAGCTAATTGCAGAACACGTCAACAACGTCCGTCAAGCTTTCGTTAGTGGATTGTCAACTGTTCCACCAACTCCACCTCCAAACAATATTGCAATCATAGAAAACCATGCTCGGGACTTGCTAATTCAGGTAGCGGAGGAACTCCCAGCGAATCTCGCGATGGAAGGTCAGGTACCCCAAATAATTCTGATTTACAAAGTTTTGTACTAACTTTGCAGAAGCAGCTCAAGGAGCAGAACAATCGCATAGAACAAATACCTGGTGTGACACCCGTGATTAAAGGAGTGGATATTGACAAATATTCACAACAGCCCTGGAAGCCAAGTGTCGCTCCCTTGCCGATTCCAAAAAGGTTTAAGATGCCCGATATTTTGAAGTATGACGGAACAACCCACCCATGAGATCATGTAACTGCGTTTACAACTGGCGTGAAAGGCAATGATTTAACCAAGCAAGAAATTGAGTCGGTGTTGGTCAAAAAATTTGTCGAAACACTCACAAAAGGAGCATTAACATGGTATTCTCTTTTACCAGAAAATTCTATTGGTTCTTTTGCTGAGCTTGCAGATTCATTTATAAAAGCGCATTCGGGAGCTCAAAAAGTTGAAAAGAGGATGGAAGACACCTTCAAAATAAAACAAGGAGATATAGAGCTACTCAGGGAA
Source organism: Nicotiana attenuata (assembly GCF_001879085.1). NCBI lineage: Eukaryota > Viridiplantae > Streptophyta > Magnoliopsida > Solanales > Solanaceae > Nicotiana > Nicotiana attenuata. The sequence goes on from NW_017671527.1 coordinate 44,008, forward strand.
TTTGTAGATAGACTCCAGCGTGAAAGAATGATGTTACCGCGTGTACATGATAATTGGGCGGCCATGGCGTTTGCAAGTAACTTAAATAAAAAAAGCTCATAAGCCACGAGGAGACTCAAGGAAAGCTTACGAGAATTCCCTGCTACAACTTGGAATGATGTTTACAACATGTATAGTATGAAGCTGCGGATAGAGGAAGACACTATAACTCAGTCACGGGGAGATGAAAGAACAAGTTCGAGGCGACCAGAAACTTAAAAAAGGTCCAGTAAGAACATGTACGAACCTTACATGGGACTAGCAGGACGGGATTCACGTTCTAAACAAGAAAACTTGAGGTACGGTTCTAGATCAAGAGACAGAGATGGGGGTTCATCATTTTGGAAAGGAGCGAGATACGCGGGATATCAATGTTAATACGAAGGCAAAGATTGGCGATTACAGTTTCAACGTTAGCACTTCTGAGTTGGTAGCTGTTTAAGAAGTATGAGAGATAAGGTGCAGTGGACAAAAGAAATGAGATTGAACCCTAGCAGAAGAAATCCAGATTTCTGGTGCGAGTTTCATAGTGACCACGGTCATAAAACAATAGATTGCAGATTGCTACGAAATTTCAAGTGATAGATACGGACATGGCGTATAATATGATTCTTAGCAGACCTTGGATTCATGATATGGATGATGTTCCGTCTACTTTACATCAGGTTATTAAGTTCTCTTCACAATGGGGGATTAGACAAATCCGCGGTGATCAGCAAGCTTCTAGAAGTATCAATTCAGTGGCGGATTCAAGCATAAAGAACGATGTTGCAGACAAAAAATAGCAATTACAAAATTCAGTTGAGGATTTAGCAACACAAACCTCAACTGGAGATGGGCAAACGGATGTAGATTCGAGGCATGATATAATTCAAGAGCCAGAAGAGAATGAAAATATCAAAACAACAATAAATGAACTCGAAGCAGTGGTGCTGTTTATACATTGGCCAGACAGAAAAGTTTACATCGGAACCAACCTAAGCGCAGAAATGAAAGGTAAGTTAATTGAATTCTTAAAAGCCAACGCAGACTGCTTTGCTTGGTCGCATTCAGATATGACAGGTATACCACCGAAGGTGATGACCCATAAGCTAAATGAAGATCCATCATATCCACCTGTCAAACAGAAGAAAAGGAAATAAGGATCCTTCAAAAATCAGGTGATTCAGGATGAGGTACAAAAACTTTTAAAAACCGGGTCTATTCGAGAGGTAAAATATCCTAATTGGCTAGCTAATACGGTAGTAGTACCAAAAAAGAATGGGAAATGGCGAGTTTGTGTAGATTATACTACTTGAATAAAGCTTGTCCTAAAGTCTCTTTTCCTTTACCGCATATAGATCAACTAATTGATACTATTACATGACATGAATTGTTGAGCTTTTTAGATGCCTATTCAGCATATAATCAGATAAAAATGGATCCTTTAGATGAGGAAAAAACTTCCTTTATTACGGACAGGGGGACTTACTGTTACAAAGTCATGCCTTTCGGTCTAAAAAATGTTGGAGCCACGTACCAGTGGTTAGTAACAAAAATGTTTCAAGAACACCTGGGAAAAACTATGGAAGTCTACATCAATGACATGCTAGCCAAGTCAACACATGCGGGGGATCACATCCAACATTTGTCAGATACTTTTCAAATTCTCCGCAAATTCAATATGAAGTTAAATCCCCAAAAATGTGCATTTGGCGTGTCTTTAGGTAAGTTTTTTGGTTTCCTTATTTCTAACCGAGGAATAGAAGTAAACCCTACACAGATCAAAGCCATTGAAGAAATACCAGACATATTCACGAGCAAAAAAGAGGTACAGAGGTTGACAGGTATGATAGCAGCATTGGGAAAGATTTATTTCTAAATCTTTGGAGAAGAGTTTTAAGTTCTTATCAGTGTTGAAAAAGCAAAGCCAATTTGAGTGGACTGAGGAATGTCAACAAGCACTAAAAACTCTAAAAGCATACTTGTCGAATCCACCGTTGCTGGCTAAACCAAATGATGGAGAAAGGTTACTCATCTATCTCGCTGTGTCAGAAATGGCGGTAAGTGCAGTGTTAGTATGAGAAGACAAAGGTAAACAATCTCCAATTTATTATGTTATCAAATCTTTATTGGATGCTGAAACTCGATATCCTCACTTAGAAAAACTTGCTTTAGCACTAATCATGGCATCTAGAAAGTTGAGGCCTTATTTTCAATGTCACCCTATCTCTGTAGTGACCGCCTACCCCTTAAGAAATATTGTCACACCTCCCTTTTTCACTACACCCCCGAAATGGTGTAAAGGAGTTTTTCCGCTTAAAGGACAATCGGAACGAGATTTATTATTACAATTCAGAGTCGCCACTTGGGAGATTAATGGTGTCCCAATTCACCTGTTGAATCCCGAACCGAGGAAATTTATGACTCTGTCAACAGTTCACGAACCAGAAATCCGAGTAAGGAATTCTGTTAACCCGGGAGAAGGTGTTAGGCATTCCCGGATTTCGTGGTTCTAGCACGGTCGCTCAACTGTTGTATTTGCTTTTATCTGATTTTAAAACATGTTCTAACTTATGTGCCTTTTATTAATAGTCCGCTTTTACTATATATTTATTTTTAATAAGAATTGCAACGTCATGAAAATGTATCTCGAACCACGTCGCACCAGTGCACCCGTGGCTTTTGACGCATTTCGACTTCGTTGAGATTTAGATTTGGGTCACATAAATGTGCACCCGTATTTAGGAAGGTAATATTATTAAAATACGCGCCTAAAGCAACTACGCGTTTATTATCTTTGGGGAAAACCGTGAAATTCGCTAAACGGTTCACCCGAATTCTAAGTATTTTTTATAGCAATTATTGAGGGCCCCGCCTTTTGTATTTCATATGGCGAGGCTCGTCTCATCATTTATTAAAAGGCCAAACTAAAAATGAATACGATTTTTCTATTTTTGATTTGTCTCTAAATAAAGAAAGAAGTCTAGTTGATTATTATTGTGAAAGTACACACAGCTTACCAATTAGGCAATACCGAGCCAATTGTCTTCCTGGCCTTGGACCTAAACAGCCCAATCCACATGAGACTGGCAGACTGGACAGAGTTTCCCTAATAAACCAAATGTTGGGCCTAAAATCAGCTCGGGTCGAATAAAGCTGGCTGGACCTCGTGAGAGAGGTCGAGGGATCAAGTCCCTGAATGTTCCACTCGAAATCAGCCTTGATAACCATCACACACTTGCAACTCCAATGGTGTTTCTGATTTTAATTTTTAACAGAAGAGTGCTGGACGAAAATGAATACTATCTATACCTAAGCTTTTGCTAAATAACCATGAATTCAACTAATCCAAAACAACTAATTACTGTCACTAACTAATTGCCTATTATGAAACTAACCATTATGGCAGAACAAATCGAATGTCAAAACAACTCCACACTANAAATCAGGCGCCCACCTGGAGAACAAAGGGAAAGCAGCAATGTTCAAAGGAGTTCAGCAATCAGGCGCCCACCTGGAGAATAAGGGAAGGCAGTTCAAGTTTCAAAGGAAAGCAGTTTCAAAGGAAGACAGTTCGAGGTTCAGCAATCAGGCGCCCACCTGGAGAACAAGGGAAAACAGCTCAAGTTTCAAGAGGAAGACAGTTCGAGGTTCAGCAATCAGGCGCCCACCTGGAGAACAAGGGAAAGTAGCTCAAGTTTCAAGGGAAAGCAATTCGAGTTCCAGCAATCAGGCGCCCACCTGGAGAACAAGGGAAAGCAACTCAAATTTCAAGGGAAAGCAGTCCGAGTTTCAGCAATCAGGCGCCCACCTGGAGAACAAGGGAAGACAGTACAAGTTTCAAGGGAAAAGCAGTTTCAAAGGAAAACAGTTCGAGTATCGGCAATTAGGCGCCCACCTGGAGAACAAGGGAAAGCAGCTCAAGTTTCAGAGGAAAGCAGTTCGAGTTTCAGCAATCAGGCACCCACTTGGAGAACAAGGGAAGATAGTTCAAGTTTCAAGGAAAAGCAGTTTCGAAGGAAGACAGTTCAAGTTCAGCAATCAGGCGCCCACCTGGAGAACAAGGGAGACAATTCAAGTTTCAAGGGAAAGCAATTTCAAAGGAAGACAGGTCAAGTTCAGCAATCAGGCGCCTACCTGGAGAACAAGGAAAGACAATTCAAGTTTCAAGGGAAAGCAGTTCAAGTTTCGAAGGAAGACAAGTCAAGTTCAGCAAACAGGCGCCTGTCACACCTCCTTTTTCACTACACCCGCAAGGGTGTAAAGGAGTTTTTCCACTTAAAGGACAATCGGAACGGGATTTATTATTACAATTCAGAGTCGCCACTTGGGAGATTAATGGTATCCCAAGTCACCTGTTGAATCCCGAACCGAGGTAATTTATGACTCTGTCAACAGTCCGCGAACCAGAAATCCGAGTAAGGAATTCTGTTAACCCGGGAGAAGGTGTTAGGCATTCCCGGATTCCGTGGTTCTAGCACGGTCGCTCAACTGTTGTATTTGCTTTTATCTGATTTTAAAACATGTTCTAACTTATATGCCTTTTATTAATAGTCCGCTTTTACTATATATTTATTTTTTAATAAGAATTGCAACGTCGTGAAAATGTATCTCGAACCACGTCGCACCAGTGCACCCGTGGCTTTTGACGCATTTCGACTTCGTTGAGATTTAGATTTGGGTCACATAAATGTGCACCCGTATTTAGGAAGGTAATATTATTAAAATACGCGCCTAAAGCAACTACGCGTTTATTATCTTTGGGGAAAACCGTGAAATTCGCTAAACGGTTCACCCGAATTCTAAGTATTTTTTATAGCAATTATTGAGGGCCCCGCCTTTTGTATTTCATATGGCGAGGCTCGTCTCATCATTTATTAAAAGGCCAAACTAAAAAATGAATACGATTTTTCTATTTTTGATTTGTCTCTAAATAAAGAAAGAAGTCTAGTTGATTATTATTGTGAAAGTACACACAGCTTACCAATTAGGCAATACCGAGCCAATTGTCTTCCTGGCCTTGGACCTAAACAGCCCAATCCACATGAGACTGGCAGACTGGACAGAGTTTCCCCAATAAACCAAATGTTGGGCCTAAAATCAGCCCAGGTCGAATAAAGCTGGCTGGACCTCGTGAGAGAGGTCGAGGGATCGAGTCCCTGAATGTTCCACTCGAAATCAGCCTTGATGGCCATCACACACTTGCAACTCCAATGGTGTTTCTGATTTTAATTTTTAACAGAAGAGTGCTGGACGAAAATGAATACTATCTATACCTAAGCTTTTGCTAAATAACCATGAATTCAACTAATCCAAAACAACTAATTACTGTCACTAACTAATTGCCTATTATGAAACTAACCATTATGGCAGAACAAATCGAATGTCAAACAACTCCACACTAATATTATTTGTTTAACTACTGGCCACTTCATAGCATTTACTAAAATGGACAACAACCTAGATGCGTGATTCAATAACATAGGGCAACCAAAGGTTTTCAAATTGATTCAAGTTATTCTAAAATATTGTTAATACTCAGTCTCTAGTTCCCCAAGTATATACAACCATTAATCAATTGTATATTACAACAAAGTTCTCTTCAATTACAGGTATAGCATTCATTTAAACAGAACTACATCACATATGAGAATTAAACAGATGTCAAATGAAATCGGCAACCAATTCGAACATGTTTATTCATTTGATCTCAAGCCAAATTACACAGATCCCTTGTAGTTCATATAAGGCCAAGGAGAATACCTGGAAGTAGAAACGTAATCAGAAGAAAGAGAATAGGTCAGCTACAATTAGGGAATCACCAGGGTAAGCCAGCAGTAGCAAAGCAATCAACACAGCCAATTTTTAGCCCGGAAGTGACTCAGTAATTCCAGAATATTTTAAAACCAAATGAACTGATGTATCAACCCCAAAACAACATCCAAATACCCAGAACAACTTGAAATTAAACCAGTAAACTTCTGAAAAACTTCAGCAATCAAATGTTGAGCTGAATGCTGAAATTAAACTAAAATTTTCAATGAAACAGTCTATTTTTGGTTTTTCTACTGATTTTTCTATTGTTTTTTGGATTTTTTTTATATAAAACTAAGATCTAGAAGAAGATTATTTTTTTTAAAGATTTGAAATTCAAATTATAGATCAGATCTATTGAGGATTTTGGGGGGGGGGGGGAATTTGGAGGCTGAAAAAAAACTCCTTCATCAAGGCATTTTGATGCCTTTTTATAGGCAACCCAGGGGTAAGCATCAGATTTTGGTTTTCTTTTAGGCCCCTATTAATTTTCGACTTTTAACCCTTATTTTTTGCCTTGTGACTCAAGTCACACCCTTATTTTAACTGAAATGTACCTTAATACCCACACCTAGAAGCTTCTAGCAAATTCTAGCTAGATTCCATATCCTGAATTACCCCAATTGCCCCTAGTTTCAATTCAAAATTACAGCCATAACCAAACTACTTTCTAAACTATGAATTGAGCTACATCTGACAAATGAAATCCTATTTTACCACTGTCTAATTATCGATGAGACAAGATTAACCATCAGAGCTAAGTAAACACCATTAAGCTTATACTAATCTAACTACCAGACAGAAAATCTAATGCACATAGAACGATTATCAAAATAAGCCTTCTAACTACAACAATATAATCACTAATGACACCACAAAACAAACAAAAATTAGACTGAAATAAAAATCTAACCATACCAAGGCATCAATTAATCAGGACAAAACTAGAAGTGAAAGTCAAATAGAAAGAAATTAAAAGCAGACTTAACTAAAATCTAGACAAATAACAGTTAGGCACAAAATTAGAAGAGAATTAGCAACAATTGCCACACATTAAACTGGAGATTAACACTTGAGAAAATAACAGCAAAACAAGAGAAATTCACCAAGACAGAAGACTTACTAAAATTGAAACGATGTCAACAAGAATCCGGCTAACTGAAAACTCAACTCCGGCCATTTCCAGTGACATTTGAACTCTTTTGACACCGAAATCCTCATGAGGGCAGCCCAAGGAACCCTATGGTACTAATTTGGTAAGGATTGGATTATTTAGGGTTTTGGCCGGAAATATTCAAATCAATATTCGACCCGTTCCAGGCCCATTCGAGAAACGGGGTTAGGGCGGTTTGATAGAGGAGGGTGTGACGGTCCTACGGTGTAATTTTAGTACGATTTGAGCTACTTTGAGTCATGGTCGGAAAACCTTTAGAAGAAGATTCGACGAGTTCGACGTCGATTCGAGGGAAAAGGATTGGATATTTGGAAAGGGGATGAGAAGAGGAATTTGGGATGTTTTTTTGAGAGTGAACGGCGATGATGGCGTTCGCCGGTGGTGTTACAGAAGAGTACGAGGAGGATACAAAANAAATCATATCAGAATTAAACAATCAATGGAAATCGACCTAAATATTAACCTAAACATTTACTACTTGAAGAAACCGATTATTGATAAACTAAATTACTAATTAGAATCATTCAACAATTAAAACTACATCTAATAAAAACATGAATCGAATTAATAAAAACCAAATTAAAATTACAAAAAGAAATAAGACGAAAACTTATATCCCATATTCAAGCAGTTCCGGCCATGTTCGAGGGGCGAGATTAGGGGGGTTAGGTAGAGGAGGCTCAGGCGATTTTAGGGTGTTAATTTGGGTTTATTTGGATGAAGTTACGTCGTGGCCGGAAAAACTTCGATCCGATATTCGAAGCTTTTGGCCAGGATTTGAAGGAAACGGGTTATGTATTCATGATGAGGGGGAAGAGGGGGTCTTGTGGTGTTAATTTGGTAGCGATTGGAGCTGGTGACGTTCGCCGGCGGCGGCGGCTCCGGCGGAATTACAGAGATATACGAGGAAGACAGCATGGGTTTTTTTTTAGGGTTATCGAATTTCAGACATATTTATTAAAAAATAAAGAACGGTTATGGGCCGTTGGATTAGGTGATGGAGGGCCTGGATTTAGTGACGTAAAATGACGTCGTTTTAATTTAGATGGGGAGTGGGCTGGACTGTGGACGGGTATGGGGTTTTCGTTTGGGCCTATGTAACTTTGGCCCAAATCCGGGCACCTTATTAAGACCACAATCTTTTAATTTGTTTTCTTGTATTTTATTCATTTTGCTTTTGTATTTTATTTTTGTATTTTTGTATTTATTTATTTTTACTGATTTTATAAAATGCTAAAACAAAACAAAGACCTAATTAAACTATTTAACTCCTAAAATTATTTAAAACTTTATTTAAAGATAAATGCAACAATTAACAATTAAAAGTGCAAAGAAACTATTTTTGCAATTTTCTTTAAATTTTGTTCTAAAACTAATTAATACCTAATTAATACTAAAATTGTGAAATTAAATCCCTAAATGCAAATGCATATTTTTGTATTTTCATATGAATAAAAATGCAACCAGTTGACACAAAAATTTAACAGAAATTCACAAAAATTGTGAAATAATAAAGAAATCAATTATTTGAAACTTTTGGAATAATTTGCTTAGGGCAAAAATCACGTGCTCACAGCTGCCCCTCTTTGCCCGAAAACACGAAGAGTTTTCGTGCAAAGACAAGTGAGCGGTAATGAGCGATTTTTGCCCGTTCTTTCCGTGTGAAGCAGTTTGAAAACCGTCTGACCGAACCCTGCTTCAAAGGTTGCCTACATATCCTTGGCTATAAAGGAATCAGGTCAGTGTAGTTCGGGAAGGTTTGGTAGCTGGGACTACCAGGAGCTGTGATTTCACTGCTGTTGCTGCTTCTACTGCTCGCTAACCTCCTTATTACACTGTGTCAGAATAAAAAGAAGCTAGCCCAAGCTATGAATTACAAAAAGGTCCTATCTATGTCTTCAAACTTGCTCTTATGGTCGTTGTTGCATTGTTGTATTGCATTCTCCCTAGCGACGTCCTTTTGTTGTTGCCTTGAATTGTGATCTGAGATGTTTTGCCCTTTCTCCAGGTAGCTGCCTGACTGCTGAACTCGAATGTATTCCCTGCTCTTCAAGCGGGTTCCTGATTGTTGTGTTGAACGGTATTCCTCTGTTCTTCAGGCGGGCTCCTGATTGCTGACGCTTTGAAAAGTATACCTCCATTCTCCAGGCGGGCTCCTGACTGCTGAAATTTGTATGCCTCTGTTCTCCAGGCGGGCTCCTGATCCCTAACGCTTTGACAAGTATGCCTCTGTTCTCCAGGCGGGCTCCTGACTGCTGAAATTTGTATGCCTCTGTTCTTTAGGCGGGCAATCAGACGGGCTCCTGATTGCTGATGCTTTGACAAGCATGCCTCCGTTCTCCAGGCGGGCTCCTGATTGCTAATACTTGAAATAGATGCCTCTGTTCTCCAGGCGGGCTCCTGACTGCTGAAATTTGTATGCCTCTGTTCTCCAGGCGGGCTCCTGACTTCAACAAAATAAACAACAAAGAAAATTTTCTGCCCCAGTTTGGTAACTGGGTACAGCCTGTTATTAAAAATTAAAAGCTAAAATTGGGATCATACTTCCCTTGTTTTCCAGATGGGCGCCTGACTGCTGAAGCTTGCAAAGAATTCCCTTGTTCTCCAGGTGGGCTCCTGACTGCTGAAACTTGAAAAGTATTCCCTTGTTCTCCAGGTGGGCTCCTGATTGTTGAATCTTGAAAAGTATTCCCTTGTTCTCCAGGTGGGATCCTGCTTGCTTCCTTGGACAGTGTTCCCTGCTTGCGACAAACATACAAGACAACGAAAATTTCTGCCCCTGTTCCAATCAAAGAAAAATTTGTTAATGTAAAATGGTGGTTAGCTGCTGGCATTCTTGTTGGCCATGCTCCCTCTTCCGACTTTGCTCTGACTTGCTTCTTTGGACTTGCTTTGACTTGCCATGATTTCCCGATTGACTTTCAGCCCTCTGATCTTGATGACCCAAATGTTTTACCTCGTATTACTGTTTGGTGTTTCTGTTCCCTTCTTGTGAACTTTGCTTCTCCCTCACAACTATCTGATTATTCCACTGATTTTCATTGGTCCTTCATGTTTTACTTTCTTTTGATATGTCCCAACCTTATTGTGCCATATAACTGGGAAGCTGGCAGTTAGCTTTGACGTCCTTCTTTTGTTTTTGAATAGAACTGACACTGAAACATCTTATAGACAGACTTCGAGAGAATGAAATGCAATGACCTCGAAGGTTTTGAGGATAGAAAAACTCTGAAAACGAATGAGTTGTAATGAAGAGAAAAGGGACGGGACTTATCTGAGCGGAAAGGCTGATTCCATTGGTCGTGCCATGCATTTCGGATTCCAGCCTAGTCTGTCCAACCAATCAATTGTCAATTGCCACATTTGCTGTTTCATACTTTCACAACCGACTTTTGCCAAACCCAAACCTTGCTTGTTTTGCCATGTTTCAAACATCTTTCAACCACAGACTTCTTTCATTTGCCCATCTGAAAAACTCACTTTCGCCTTACAGTGCCCGTGAGGGTTTTCACCAATAAGACTCTCTCATTTTAATATCTCTCAAACTCACTTCCCCTTACGATGCCCGTGAGGGTTTTCACCGATAAGACTCTCTCATTTCATCATTTTCCTTCTGTCACCAGAGTGTTGTCCCAACATGAGTCACTTTACCCGCTTATATTGACATTTCTTAAGATTGATCAGAAGGTCTTTCTTTGGACCGTAATGTGGCTTTTGGATGGGTTTCAGAAAGAAAGGTATAAGAGCTCAAAATAATTCAAACGTGGGTTCAACATTACAACTTTCGGAATCATATCTCTTGCAACAACCATAACTTCTGCCCCAGTTTCTTTCTTGGGGATTTATGGATTTTTATTTTGAAGGGACCGAACCGTGAGGCTGCCTACGTATCCTTAAAAGGAATCAGGTCGAACGTAGTTCATGCCATAAAATCGCTTCATCGTTGCGATGTTTCTTTTCTTCCATTTTTCTGTTCTTTTTCATTTCCTTTCTTTCTTTTCTTTTCTTTCTTTTCTTCTTTTTCTTTTCTTTTCTTTTCTTTCTTTTCTATTCTTTTTCTCTTTTCTTTTCTTTTTCTTTTCTTTTCTTTTTCTTTTCGTTTCTTTCTTTTCTTTTTCTTTTCGTTTCTTTCTTTTCTTTTCTTATTTTCTCCACTCGATTTCCCCGTTCAATTCTCGAGTTTTTGTTGTTGATTCCGAAAGAGGGATACGAAAGAAAATATAATAAGGCGCAACGGGATAACAAAGGATAAAGTGTTTGGATAGCAGAACAAAATGCCTTCATCATTTCAATCTCAAAACATGCCAAATACAATTAGGTATACAAAGATAAAGAAATCATACATAATATCTCTTGACTGCATCAGAGTTGATAGCAATTTCTACACATTTTCTTTCCACATCTGTTAGATATAAAGCGCCATTGGACAAAACTCTGGTTACAACAAATGGCCCCTGCCAGTTTGGGGCGAACTTTCCTTTTGCCTCAGCCCAATGAGGTAGGATACATCTCAACACCAACTGTCCTACTTCGAACTTCCGCGGGCGCACTTTCTTGTTATATGCTCTTGCCATTCTCTGTTGGTACAACTGACCGTGACACACTGCTGCCAATCTCTTCTCATCAATCAAACTTAGTTGTTCCAAGCGGGCTTTAATCCATTCATCATCATCAATCTCCGCCTCGGCGATGATCCGGAGGGACGGGATTTCAACTTCTGCGGGTATTACTGCTTCGGTTCCATATACCAATGCATAGGGAGTCGCCCCTACTGAAGTGCGGACAGTAGTGCGATAGCCTAACAAAGCAAAAGGTAGTTTTTCATGCCATTGCCTTGACCCTTCTACCATTTTCCGAAGTATTTTCTTGATGTTCTTGTTAGCTGCTTCGACTGCCCCATTTGCCTTAGGACGATATGGGGTGGAATTGCGGTACGTGATCTTAAACTGCTGGAATGTCTCGGCCATCAAATGACTATTGAGATTAGCACTATTATCTGTGATGATTACCTTCGGGATCCCAAACCGGCATATGATATTCGAATGCACGAAATCGACCACTGCCTTCTTAGTCACAGATTTGAAGGTTTTTGCCTCCACCCGTTTAGTGAAATAATCAATAGCTACCAAAATGAATCTATGCCTATTTGATGCTGCTGGCTTGATAGGTCCAATAACATCCATTCCCCAAGCATCGAACGACCATGGTGCCGACATTGTATGCAATTCAGATGGTGGAGAATGAATCAAATCTCCGTGTACCTGACATTGACGACACTTGCGCACGAAACTGATGCAATCCCGTTCCATAGTAAGCCAATAATACCTGCCTGAAGAATCTTCTTTGCCAATACATATCCACTCATATGAGGTCCGCAAACTCCCGCGTGTACCTCAGCCATGATAACTGTAGCCTGTTTGGCATCCATGCATCTCAACAACCTAAGATCTAGAGTTCTCTTGTACAACACTCCTCCACTGAAGAAAAATCCGCTTGCTAAGTCGAATTGCTCTCTTTTGATCCCCTGTAGCTTGTGCCGGGTATACTCCCATCCGGAGATACTCTTTAATATCATGAGAACCACGGCTCACCGTCAAGCTCTTCTTCCACCGTATTACAATAGGCATGCTGATCTCGAACCTGAATCTGTAATGGGTCCACATAAGCCTTGTCTGGATGATGCAACACTGACGCCAAAGTGGCCAAAAGCGTCGGCAACCTCATTGTGAATCCTTGGAATGTGTTTGAAATCTATTGATTGAAACCGTTGACAAAGTTCATGCAAACACTGCTGATACGGTATGAGCTTCAAATCTCGTGTCTCCCACTCTCCCTGAATCTGGTGTACAAGAAGATCCGAGTCACCCATGACCAAGATTTCCTGGACACCCATGTCTATAGCCAATCTCAATCCCAGGATAAATGCTTCGTATTCAGCCATGTTATTGGTGCAATAGAAACGAAGTTGAGCAGTGACAGGGTAGTGTTGCCCCGTCTCAAAAATCAGTACTGCTCCTATCCCGACACCCTTAGCATTGGCAGCTCCATCAAAGAACAATTTCCATCCAGGCTTCTCGACTTGTTCTAATTCTTCAACATGCATTATCTCCTCGTCCGAGAAGTATGTTATCAAAGGCTCATATTCATCATCAACTGGATTCTCAGCCAGATGATCAGCCAGCGCTTGTGCTTTCATTGCAGTCCGAGTCACGTAGACAATATCGAACTCCGTGAGCAAGATTTGCCATTTTGCCAGCCTCCCTGTGGGCATGGGCTTCTGAAAAATGTACTTCAATGGGTCCAACCGAGAGATGAGATAGGTGGTATATGCTGACAAGTAATGTTTCAACTTCTGCGCTACCCAGGTTAAGGCACAACACGTCCTCTCAAGTTGAGTGTACTTTACCTCATATGATGTGAACTTCTTGCTGAGGTAGTAAATCGCCTGCTCTTTCCTTCCTGTGATGTCATGCTATCCCAGAACACAATCAGAAGAATTATCCAACACGGTCAGATAAAGGATCAAGGGCCTTCCCGGCTCCGGCGGGACCAACACAGGTGGACTAGCCAAATACTTCTTAATCTTGTCAAATGCTGCCTGACATTCATCCGTCCATGTGACCGCAGCATCTTTCTTTAACAGCTTGAAGATGGGCTCGCAAGTAGTCGTAAGCTGGGCAATGAACCTGCTGATGTAATTCAACCTGCCAAGCAAACTCATCACATCTTTCTTGTTCCTTGGCGGCGGTAGCTCCTGAATGGCTTTGATCTTAGACGGGTCTAATTCAATACCACGCCGACTCACCACGAATCCCAATAACTTCCCAGATGGAACTCCAAACGCACACTTTGCTGGATTAAGCTTGAGGTTGTACCTGCGGAGTCTCTGGAAGAATTTCCTCAAATCCCTAACATGGTCACATCGTTTCCTCGACTTTATGATCACGTCGTCCACATAGACCTCGATTTCCTGATGTATCATGTCATGGAACATGGTGGTCATTGCCCTCATATACGTTGCCCCTGCGTTCTTCAACCCAAATGGCATGACTCTATAACAATACGTTCCCCAAGGCGTGATGAATGCCGTCTTTTCCGCATCCTCCTCATCCATCAAAATCTGGTGATAGCCCGCATAACAATCCACGAAGGAACCAATCTCATGTTTGGCACAATTGTCAATCAATATATGGATGTTTGGCAGTGGGAAGTTGTCCTTCGGGCTCGCTTTATTGAGATCATGGTAATCAACACACACTCTGGTCTTTCCATCCTTCTTTGGTACAGGCATCACATTAGCTAACCAGGTAGGATATCGACTAACCCGTATGACCTTCGCCTCAAACTGCTTGGTAACCTCTTCTTTGATTTTCACACTGATATCTGTTTTAAATTTTCTCAACTTCTGCTTGACAGGAGGGCATTCCGAATAAATGGGCAGTTTGTGGACCACCAGATCGGTACTTAAACCCGGCATATCATCATATGACCATGCGAACACATCTTTGTACTCAAGCAACAATTTAATTATCTCCTCCCTGAGCGGGGCTTCCAAATGGACACTTATTTTTGTTTCCCGAACATTCTTCTGATCCCCTAGATTGATTGCCTCTGTGTCATTCAAGTTAGGTTTGGGTTTTTCCTCAAATTGATTTAATTCTTTACTGATTTCTTCCAAGGCTTCCTCGTCATCGTATTCCCCCTCGCCATCACACTCAATTGCTTGTATTACTATTTCACATTGATTATCAAGACTAGGCCGGAGACTCCTCATGCATGACACGTCATTGAAACCAGCATAAAAGGGACTGTACAAGAGAGAAAAGAAAACAAAATAAAGGCTATCAGGAATGAAGAGAGAAGGAAATTGCATTTCATTAAAATTGTAAGATAACAAGGTTTAACTCATCCAAATGGACAGAACATAGAAATCCGAATTACAACCCTGGAGATAATCCAAATTTAATACTCAAAGGAAAATCAAAAACTAACTACCACGACTCCTTCCGAGTTGGAAGAGGAGTAGCTTCCCAGTTATTGAGCTTAGCCTGAGACCCCACAAACTGCACATCAATTTTACTCGGACCTTCCCCTGCTTCCACCATATTTACTTCATCGAACACCCTTTCGAACCTTTCGATCATCTCCTTGTCAGGTTCTAACACCACAGAATTGGGCATTGCTGTTGCTGGGCGTCTTTTAGTACCAGGCCGGACGAAAGAACGGGAAAGGCGAGGAATAGGTTTTGGAAGGGTCCACACTCTCTTCTTCATCTTTTTGGCTCTCCTTATGTCAGCAGTAGTGGGTTTGAAACCTAGTCCGAAAGTGTCCAGATTTCCAGGAAGAGACACTGGCTGTATGATTCCCTACAGTGAAGCACCCAAACCCTTTTCGGGCAAAAATCCATTCCTTATCATCTCTGAGGCTACCATGACAGATGCGGCAGCTATCTCCGGGATTTTAGCAACTGGCACTGTGTCCATGACTTGGTACACCCACGGCCCTTTGTCATTTTCAACTTCCTCAAAGGGTGTAATAACATTACAAGAATTGTCCTCCCCATGGACCACGATCTCCTGCCGATCCCATTCAAATTTGACCATTTGATGCAAAGTAGACGGTACTGCCTTTGCGGCATGAATCCATGGCCGTCCCAATAAAAGATTGTAGGGAACACTAACATCGAGCACTTGAAACTCCATAGTGAATTCCACAGGTCCTATTGTTAGCTCCAGCACAATATCTCCCACTGTGTCTTTCCCTCCGCCATCAAATCCCCGTACACAGATGCTATTTTTATGAATTCTTTCACTGTCAACTTTCAACTTTTCTAGAGTGGAGAGAGGGCAAATATTTGCACTAGACCCATTATCAATTAGTACCCGAGTCACCACGGAATCTTCACACTTCACTGTGAGGTAAAGGGCTCTATTATGTTCAGTTCCTTCCAATGGCAACTCATCATCAGAAAACGTTACCCTGTTGACCTCGAAAATTTTGTTTGCAATCTTCTCAATGATTCACAGTGATTTTATCTGGCACATGGGCTTCGTTTCGAATCTTCATCAACGCCCGGCGGTGTTCATCCGAATGGATCAATAAAGACAATAATGAGATCTGCGCCGGGGTTTTTCTCAATTGTTCCACGATCGAATAGTCTTGTGCCTTTATCTTTTTCAAAAACTCTTCAGCTTCTTCTTCAGTAACAGCCCTTTTTACCGGTGCCGGATTGTCTTTAGCTGCTTTAACCTTTCTCAATTCTTCAGGGGCAAAGCACCTCCCTGATCTAGTCAACCCATGAGTTCCGCACACTTCTTCTTTAACTTCCTTTCCTTGGTACATCACAGTCACCCTGTCATAATTCCATGGGACAGCTTTTTCACTAACCACAGGCAACTGAGTCACCGGTTTAATGATAACTGGTTCTGTCGAGCGCCTTTTAGAACCAACACAGGCTTAACAACTGCTCCCGGTATTGTCACTTTAACAGGTTCTGGTTTTATTATCATCACTGGTTCACTGATTGTCCGTTCCACTGCGACCAATTCTTTCCCGCCAATCAATTTCTCATTTGCTTTATTTTCACTTGCCTTAATCATCATCACAGTTTGCGACGACTTCTTGTATTCTCCCTTTTGCACTAACTCAATCATGTGAGCCTCATGATGAATTGGTAATGGATTCTGCGTGATGTTGGGAGTCTCCGGAGCCTGCACCTCAATTCTCCGTGTATCAATAAGTTCCTGAATGGCAGTTTTCAGATGCCAACATTTCTCCGTGTCATGTCCGGGCGCTCCTGAGCAATACTCACAGTTTACTGAATGGTCCAGGTTCCTTGGGGAGGGTTTGGCAATTTGGGTTCGATCGGGTTCAACATGCCCAACTGTCTTAGTCTGTGGTACAGGCTAGTGTAAGATTCACCCAAGGGAGTGAAAGTCTTCTTCTTTTGCAACCTATCATTCTTAAATGCGGAATTGGGTCGGAAATCGGTTCCAGCGGAATTTCTGTTGGTTCTTGTGGATAGGTAGGCGTTTGGAGATGAGTAAGTATTTTGGGGAGTGGGTGCGCGCCATTGTGCATGGGTAGGAGGTTGGGGGTATGTCTGGGCATGGTGGACGGAGAAATCCTATTTACAATAATTTCCAACTCCGCTTGAAAAGTCGATAAAATCACTCTCGGGCCTACGTGCCCGGATTCTGAAAATTTTTGAAGATAAACTTTGCCCATGACATCATGAACTCAAATATATAATTTATTCTCAAATCCATGTCCAAAATTCGTGGTCAAAATCCAAATATACAAGATTCAAGGTTTTTCCACCAAAACCCCAATTTCTACTAATTTCCATGTGTCGCGCCCCCTTTATCTCGCGAAATCGGGTTTATGACATTCGGTTGGGACAACTCTTTCCTTTTGGGAAAGGGGTTTGCAATTTTGAAGAGTCTCCACCTAACGATTTTAAGGTGCGTTAGGGCATCTATGGGGTTCAACTATAACTACATTTTTTTATAACCAGAGATAGGGTAAGGGCTTGATATTATCCCAAGGGGAAGGTGTTAGGCACCCCTCAGGATCCACTAGTGTGGTTCCCGGCCATATGGTTCTTTGTGAATTTGTGCAATTAACAAGTAAGCAAATAAGACTCAAGTAAGAGGGGATTTTAAATACACATGTATTTGGAAATGATAAAAATAAAACAAAGTTTGAAAGAGTTATAACCAAGCATGCTAACGAATATAAAGGGGGGGGGGGCATCCTAGGTTTATTTATTATATGGATCACATCAATGCAATACCCGGTAATCACTTCTCAAAAGAGGGACTACACGTGGTATTAGCACACCGGTCATCATATCCATATCTACCCTTCCCACCCCGTTAAGGTATTAAAGCGCGAATTAGTCTCGACCTCTATTGCATGTTGTTACCCGTCCCATTCCTATCACTCCCGGAGGAATTTAGGACTACTATTCCTATAAGAGGGAGGATTTTAGGCTGACTCTTGGGTTTTAAAGGTAAAAGACTAAGGCGACTTTCAAAACACATAGGACTGCATATTAGGGGAAACATGTAAACAACTAAAAGGCTCATATATACCTCCTCAAGTAAAGCACATAAATAGCATGACATAAGAAGATTTAGGGCCAGAATTCAAAGTACTGAGACAGGGAGCTTTTGTTGTTGAAGCAAACCAATTTATTACATAACTCACATAAGAAGTCCGAATAAGGCCTGCCTGCTGGTTGTAGCAGTTGCTAATTAAACAAAGGCAGATTCAATTTTATCGTTATTACCTAAGGCTTGCCTAGGTGTGTATTGATGATACCCTATAAGCATGTTATCTATTACTAATTCAAAAATGGCAAAGCAGTAACAGTTTTAAACGAGCAATTTGGATCTTATAGGCATGCTTTCTAAACCGCATTAATGAAAGGAGTAAGCTGTTCAACACTACGAGTCAAACTGATTTTAGCTAAACTAGTTTTAGATCCTATAGGCATGGTATCTAATTGAGTAGGCAGAAATTATTTGATCACGGAGAAATTTCTATAGGCGTGATTTCAATAAAATATTGATATTAACCTTATAGGCATGACACTAATTTCGAAGTTGATTCTTAACCTTGCAGATGTGATGTCTGATTATAGCCATTAGATCCTATAGGCATGATTTATAAGTGTGGAAGTAAATGTGCAGAACTTTACTAAGCAGATCCTATAGGCAGGATATCTAAGTGTGGAAATAAACATTAAGAACTTCATTAATCAGATCCTATAGGTAGGATACTTAAGTATGGAGGTAAACATGCGGAACTTCATTAATCAGATCCTATAGGCAGGATATCTACCCTTAAAACATGCATAATTACCCCATCCCTTTTCACTAGTCAACCCCAATATTTGTTTACAAATTATTACAGACCAAATACTGAATTACATTAAAAAAAAGTAAAAATAAGTAGTTACAACCAAAGGAAGCCTGATTCTGACTTCCTCTCTGAGTTAATTAACAAACCACCTCAAATGCCACTTGTTTCAAAGCCTTTCTCAGACCTGGGTGTGTCAAAGTTCCCTAAGGGTCTCAAGGGACCCCGTGCAGTGCTTACACCCAGGTTTGCATAACCAGATAGAGAGGAGTGCAGTGTGGAAGGGCCAGCCCTTATGTGTCCAAGTTCAGAGGGAGCTCAAGGGTCCCAAGGCAATGCTCACATAAGAGGGGCAGAACTTGGGTTCTAGGAATATAGTGAAAGTGCAGAACATAGAGATTTATTTAAAAAAACTGGACTGGAAATAGTAAGTGATAAAGGTGATTTGAAAACAATAGTACACAGAATCAGTAGCTACACAAAGGGGTCAGGGGTTTTGGGGAATATATTGCCTGAAGCATATGACCCTAGGAGGGGTCAGGTTTGGACATGCACAGCAATAGATGATGCTTGCATGTTCACAAACCAGCCAGAGAATACAAACACAAAGAGGGGATGTGGGGTTTGGGATTCATACACATAGGAGAGCATTAACTCGAAAAAGGGGAAGGGAACACATTTCAACATGCTAGTAATGTAACTTGATTGCAGAAACATAAGCAGAAGTGGAAAAGCATGAAAGAAATTGAAACAAAAACAGAAACATGTTGTTGTTGATGCTTGAAAATTAAATAGGACATACCAGTAAGAAGCAAAGTGCAGAAAGAAAAAGTCAGCAAACTCCCAAAGCCTAGCCTTGGCTTTCAGCCGGCTAGACAAAGTAGTAGCACAACTAGTAAGAGAGAAAAGAGAGAGTTTTGAGTGAAGTGTGTGTTCTGAACCCAGATCGTTTGTTTTCGTTAAATAAAAGAGAGGGGAGGGGGTATTTATAGTTTTGAAAACAGGTGGTAAGTAAGGTAATAAGTAAAGTCTTAACACAAACATGGAAACAATCAGAAATTAGAATCAATTAACACAAGTGATTCCCTTTAATTAAGGAATCACTGTTTAACGGGCAGTACCAAGTTTTAATTAAGGAAAGAAAATTAGTTTGAGGACAAATTGATCATTTCCAAATGAAGGGCAGTAAAAGCATAAAGTAAACCATCGAGTCTAAGTACAAAAAGGCTTATTTTGGGAAAGGATTCAGCAAGGTAAAATATTACAGTAAAGGGAAAAGGAATCGATTAATTTTAAACAGGCGAGTGAAATTAGGGTTGATAAAAGAAAAAGCTTCTGCAATCAATCACAAGATCAATCAAGGAAGAAACATGATTCTGCACTTCAGTATATAAATAGAGTGAATTCAAGCATCAGACATGAGAGGCCAAACACATTGGCAAAAGAGGTAATCTAGGATTCAATAGTTAAACAAACATTCGAGGCATAGTAATTAAGTAGGTCAAGTCACTTAGAATCAACAGTGAAGAAAACATAGTATCAGGTAAAAGAAATCGGAAACATGTAAAGGTCTCACAGTAGCAGGTGAGGAAACCTTTTCAGAAGTTAGGGTTTCAACAAAAGTCGATATAAAAATATAGTAAAACTCAAAAATCAACGAGTCAAACAAGGGAAATGGGGTCAGAAACAAAGAACAAGTACATATTTAAACAAACAATTTCGGGAACTCGGATAAAACTAAAAAGAACTAGGGTTTTAAAAACATACTGAAATAGACAGAATAACAGCATGAGCAAATAGCAAAATCATCAAACAACATTAAGATAACAGAAGAAAACTTAAAGGAAAAAACCCTAATTGTTGGAAAAACGAAGAGTCGTTTTGAAAGAAAAGTTGAAGAACCTTCGAGAAAACATTTAAAAGTTCAAGGTAAGCACAGATCTAAGGTAGATCTGAAAGAAATCGAAAAGTCTTAGAGATTAGGGTTTCAGAAGACCCAAAAGAAACGAGGAAGATCGCGAAAGTTAACAACCTAACCATAAAAGGTCAAGGGCCTGCCTTGAAAGGCCATGGATGGCCGGAGAAAGGTCGTGGATGGCCGGAGAAAGGCCATGAACAACAGTCGAGCAAGGACTGGACCAGACTCCTTCGAGGTCTGGTCATGAAACCATATAACCAAACACCTAGGAGCCATGGAAGGCTGGTATAGATCTCAAATGACCCTAGAAGGCCATGGATTTGGTAGGTATTAGGGTGGGTTAGGGTGGCGGCGGCTAGGGTTTAGGTGGTGTTGCAGAGAGAGTTTGAGAGGAAGGGGATTCTAAGGCGGCGAATTGTATCAAATGGTAGGGTGTTGGGGTCGTTTGGGATTAATTAAGGTAAGGGGCGATGGTGGCCGTTGATCTGAATGATCAACGACCTAGATTAAAAGGGTAGGTGGGTCGGTTTTTGAGAATGGGTTAGGGCCTGGTCCGGTGGGTTTAATTGGGTTGGGGATTGGGGTCTAATTTGGGGTTACAATTAGGCTAAAATTGGAATGCAATTGGGCTAGATTTTAAATAGCCATTTTTCCCTATTTAATTTATAAAAAATAGTAAATAAGTTTCTGAAAACAAAATTGAAAGCACTAATATGATTTCTAATGTATAATTAACAATTTAAAAATATAGTATCCCATTTTATAAACATGAGACAAATATAAATCTAAAAATGGCTAATATTGCAATTATGTGCAATTAGCTTTAAAAATACTAAATAAAATTGTAAAAATATGCAAAAATTAGCTTAGCTATATTTTAGCATAAAGATGAAAATCCAATAGATGATTTGCCAAAAAATAATAATTTTGGAAATGATTATCGATTTTTTATGGATAAAAGGTGGAAATAAATTAATTGAAAAGAAAACCTTTAAAATTTTGGAAAATATAATGAAGCACTTGAATATGCTTACATATGCATATATATGCCATTTTGAAGTTATTTTGCATATTAAAAATATATAGGGGAAAATTGGGTGTCAATAGGTGCCCCTCTTTACCTGGGAAGGATGAAAGAGTTGTTGGGTAAAGATATGATGGCCAATTTTGACCGAGCGAAACAGTTTGAAGAAGATTTAGGTCACACCCTGGCTTCTGAGTTACCTACATATCCCTGGTTTTACAGGAATCAGACCATATGTAGTTCAGGATCCGTCGACGGAGTATGCCGACGGGTACTTTCCAAGAACGGACGCAATATCTCGGGTCGGGTGAGTGGACGGCTTACGGGAATGGTTAGGTTTGGATATGGCTGCNCGCTTTTGATCAAAAAGTCTATCAAACCACGTCCGAATGACCTGAAATTTGGCACACACATCCCAAATGATACAACGGACCTACTACAACTCCCGGAATTCCATTCCGACCCCTATTTCAAAATCTCACCTATCAATCGGAAAACGCCAAAACTCTATTTTCGCCAATTCAAGCCTAAAGCTACTCCGGACCTCCAAAACACATTCCAATCACACTCCTATGTCCCAAATCACCTCCCAAAGCTATCCGAATCATCGGAATTCACATCCGAGCCCTTTTTCATATAAGTCAACATCCGATTGACTTTTCCAACTTAAGCTTACTCAAAAGAGGCTAAGTGTCTCAAACCTTACAAAAACCTTTCCGAACCCGAGCCAACAAACCCGATAGCACATAATACAGCTAAACAAGACAATAAGAAGCACGAATGGGGGAAATGGAGCGGTAACACATGAAACGACCGGTCGGGTCGTTACATTGGAGGCCATGAAATGATGTTCTCGGGCTATGAGGATGGTGCCTCCGAACCATGATGCCTTTGAATGATGATATGGAAGAGATTGAAAGGGATCCTCGGGCCATGACATGGTGTTCTCGGGCTATGATGATGGTGCGTCCGAACGATGACGCCTTTGGATGGGTTGGCGATATTTCATCCCATGAAGGATGAAGTAGCATATGGCGATCTTTCAGCCGTGCAATGTGGCGATCTTTCAGCCGTGCAATGTGGCGATCTTTTAGCCGTGCAATGTGGCGATCTTTCAGCCGTGAAATGTGGCGATCTTTCAGCCGTGCATTGTGGCAATCTTTCAGCCGTGCAATGTGGATAAAGACAGCGTTTAGTCTCGGAAGGCAGAATAGTAGTCTTATGCAATGCAGATGCAGTTGGAGGTAAAGCTTAACATCGGAAGGCAGAATGGTAGCCTTATGCAAGTTAGAAGGCAGAATGGTAGCCTTATGCAAATTGGAAGGCAGAATGGTAGACTTATGCAAGTTGGAAGGCAGAATGGTAGCCTTATGCAATGCAGATGCATTTGGAGGTAGAGCTTAACCTCGGAAGGCAGAATGGTAGCCTTATGCAATGCAGATGCAGTTGGAGGTAGAGCTTAACCTCAAAAGGCAGAATGGTAGCCTTATGTAAGTTGGAAGGCAGAATGGTAGCCTTATGCAATGCAAATGCAAAATAGAGGTAGAGCTTAACCTCGGAAGGCAGAATGGTGGCCTTATGCAAGAAATAAAATAGCAGATGACAGTAGAGTTTCTTAGCTGATAGCAGATTGTGGCGTTGTGATTACTGGGAGCATTGTGATATATGGGACATCACTGGCGTGCGGATAGCAAACGTAGGTAAGTGTAACGGTAAGGAGAGTCGTATTCTTGAACAATGTTTGTTCCATGAGTGTGCAGTATGTTTTAATGATTTCACAATCCTTGTGCCTGCATCCAAAGAAAAGTCGTGAGTTCTGTAAAGGGGAAGGTTAGTTCGTATCCCCGAAGGCTTTGCTTGACTCGTTCGGCCTTTGATCTGGCAATACCGTCTGTATCATTAGGGTAGCTTTGCTAAACAAAGCTGTTTCAATAGTAGACATGCACGATTTTGTAAAAGTGTGACATAAATGTATAATAATAATAATAAATAGTTTTTAGATGAACCGCCGACTGTGACGTAATTCAGGACATTACAACCTTTTTCGCTACGGAATTTTGAGGGTCCTCCTCAAAATTCTGCCCCAGTTTGATGGGTTGATGATTCTGATTGTTGCTCGTGCGACTATCGGCTGAAATTACTTCGGAATTTTGAGGGTCCTCCTTAAAATTCTGCCCTAGTTTCCAATTTCGGGGGAAATGAAAATTTTATAGAATTGTGACCGAACCCATAGGGCTGCCTACGTATCACCTCTTAAACGGGAATCAGGTCAGGCGTAGTTCAGTTTACATCATATAAGGAGGACATAAAGATTACACATAGTAACGCTTGACTGCATCTGAATTTATCGGCTTTGGCCAGACTTCTCCGTCCATTTCTGCAAGTATGAGGGCCCCTCCTACCAGAACTCGGTGAACCATGTATGGACCCTGCCAGTTGGGAGAGAAATTCCTGGCTTCATCCTGATGCGGAAAATTTTTCTTTAATACCAGCTGCCCCGGTGTGAACTGTCTCGGCTTGACTCTCTTGTTGAAGGCTCTGGATATTCTGTTCTGATAGAGTTGACCATGGCAAACTGCGTTCATTCTCTTTCCATCTATAACAGCTAGCTTCTCGTAACGACTCTTCACCCACTCTGCATCGTTGAGATCAACTTCCTGTATGATCCTAAAGGAAGGAATTTTTACTTCAGCGAGAATGACTGCTTCTGTACCATAAACCAGCATATTTGAGGTAGCCCAGGTTGATGTGCGGACTGTGGTGTGATACTCTAATAGAGCAAATGATAACTTCTCGTGCCACTGTTTATGATTCTCTATCATTTTCCTTAATATCTTCTTGATATTCTTGTTGGTGGCTTCTACGGCTCCATTCATTTGAGGCCTGTAGGCTGTGGAATTCTTGTGTCTGATCTTAAAGGTTTCACACATGGCTTTCATCAAGTCTCTGTTGAGATTGGAGCCATTATCAGTAATGATTGACTCTGGAATACCGAATCAACAAATAATGAGGTCCCGGACAAAGTCTGTCACGACTTTCTTAGTCACTGCTTTGTAAGATGCTGCTTCAACCCACTTGGTGAAATAGTCAATTGCCACGAGGATAAACCTGTGTCCGTTGGAAGCGGCAGGCTCAATTGGTCCAATGACGTCCATTTCCCAGGCGGCGAAAGGCCATGGTGAGCTTGTTATGTTGAGCTCGCTTGGAGGTACCTTTATCATGTCTGTATGTATCTGGCAGCGATGGCATTTCCGGATATACTGGATGCAGTGTGTTTCCATAGTCATCCAAAAGTAACCAACCCGGAGTATCTTCTTTGCTAAGACAAAACCGTTCATGTGTGGACCACATGTCCCAACATGAATTTCCTCTAGCAGCGTGGATGCTTCTTTTGCGTCAACACACCTTAATAATCCCAAATCAAGAGTCCTCCTATACAGGATTCCTCTGCTGTGAAAGAAGTTGTTGGACAATCTCCGAAGTGTGCGTTTCTGAGTATGATTGGCAAGCACCGCGTACTCCCCTTTCGCCAAATATTCCTTGATATCATGAAACCAAGGCTTTCTGTCTGCTTCCTCTTCAACATGGGCACAGTAAGCTGGTTGATTATGAATTTTCACCGGAATGGGATCAATGAAATTCTTGTCGGGATGCTGTATCATGGATGATAGGGTAGCCAGTGCATCGACGAACTCATTCTGGATTCTGGGAACATGTCGCAGTTCCGTCTTCGTGAACCTCTTTCTCAATTCCTGTACATGATGCAGATACGGGAATATCTTGGAGTTCTTGGTTGCCCATTCATCTCGTACATGATGTATAAGTAAGTCTGAATCTTCAATTACTAGCAGCTCTTGAATGTTCATGTCAATGGCCATTTGAGCCCTAAGATGCAGCCTTCATATTCGGCCATATTGTTGGTGCAGGGGAACCTGAGCTTGGCAGACACTGGATAATACTGACCGGTTTCTGATACCAAGACCGCTCCTATGCCAACTCTTTTGAAGTTCGCTGCTCTATCGGAGAACATTCTCCAACTGTCATAGGATTCTGCAATGTCTTCTCTTATGAATGATACCTCATCATCAGGAAATACGTTTTCAGAGGTCCGTATTCTCCATCCACAAGGTTTTCGGCAAGGTGGTCTGCCAGTGCTTGTCCCTAGACCGCTTTCTGAGTTATGTAGACAATGTCGAACTCACTCAACAAGATTTGCCACTTGGCTAGCTTGCCAGTGGGCATGTGCTTCTGAAAGATGTACTTCAAAGGATCCATCCTTGATATGAGGTACAAAGTATAGGCACAAAAGTAATGTCTCAGCTTCTGAGCCACCCAAGTTAAAGCACAACAGGTGCGTTCCAACAGGGAATACCTGGCCTCGTACGGGGTGAACTTCTTGCTGAGATAATAGATGGCTTGTTCCTTTCTCCCTGTTTCATCATGTTGCCCCAGAACGCAGCCGAAAGCTCCATCTCACACTGCAAGGTAGAGTAATAAGGGTCTGTCGAAGGCCTTTTGGCAGTCATCAGTCCATTTGGTATCGGCGTCCTTCTTTATCATATCAAAGATCGGCTCACAGATAACTGTAGACTGCGCTATGAATCGGCTAATGTAGTTCAGCCTTCCCAGGAAACTCTTCACATCTTTCTTGTTCTTTGGCGGTGGTAATTCTTGAATGGCTTTGACCTTTGATGGATCCCGTTCTATTCCTTGGCGGCTCACAATGAACCCAAGCAACTTTCCAACGGGAACTCCAAATGCACACTTTGCGGAGTTTAGTTTCAGGTTGTACCTCTGTAGTCTGTTGAAAAACTTCCTCAGATCTTCTATGTGGTCAATGGCCTTCTTGGATTTGATGATAACATCATCCACATATACCTCTATCTCCTTGTGTATCATATCATGGAAAATGGTTGTCATGGCCCTCATGTAGGTGGCTCATGCATTCTTCAGGACGAATGGCATCATCTTATAATAGTACATTCCCCATGGCATGATGAAAGCCGTTTTCTCAGAATCTTCTTCATCCATCCAGATCTGATGATAACCAGCGAAACAATCTACAAATGATTGCAACTCATGTTTGGCGTAATTGTCAATCAGGATGTGTATATTCGGCAAAGGGAAGTCGTCTTTCGGACTAGCCCAGTTGAGATCCCGGTAGTCGACATAGACTCTGACCTTCCCGTCCTTCTTTGGTACTGGAACGATGTTGGCTAACCATGTCTGGTATTCCACTACCCTAAGAACCATAGTTTTGACTTGCTTAGTGATTTCTTCCTTGATTTTCAAACTCAAATCAGGCTTGAACTTTCTGAGCTTTTACTTTACCGGCGGACATGTTGGATCGGTTGGCAGTTTATGGGCCACAATAGACGTACTCAGACCAGTCATGTCATCACGACCAGGCGAATATGTCCTCATATTACTTTAGGAATTCTGTGTATTCCTTCTTTTCTGACGACGATAAGTGAATGTTGATTCGTGTTTCCTTGACGTTTTATGCATCTCTCAAGTTAACAATCTCTGTCTCGTCCAGGTTGGACTTAGGTTTGCTCTCAAAGTTCTCAACTTCTTTGACATTCTCCTCTGGTATATCATCTTCCTCTGAATCAATGTCTGTTTGTTGCGTTGTCTCATTGCATGTCACAGTCATTGGTTCATCAAGATAAGTAATATTAATGCTATGTAAGTAAATATGGAGAAAATGATAGAAATAAATATTAATTCATTGGAAAAATCAAACATGCTTTGATAAATTGAATAATTGTTTTGAACATTGAGGATCTTATTGCTAAAACTAAAAAAAATGCGAAAAGAAAATCATTCAGTAAATAAAATAGTGAATAGTGCTTGTTATAGCCTTGCTACCCCGAGGCTCGTCAGGCTCTGGTGGTCCTGATGGTCCAATTGTTGAGGTATGCCCCTCTACTCACAGCTTGTATGGAAAGACCTTCCTCCCCATCCTCCTCGAGAATAACACAGCAATCCATATCATTGTCCTCTAAAAACAAGTTCTTTACTGCTGCGAGTGCTTCTTCTTCGTCTGTCCCATATATGACGTCATCCTGTTTGAAAGTCTGCTCCGGGTGCGGTATCGGCTGCTCTAATGGGTAGTAAGGACTGCGCCATGGTGGCGACCAACTATTGAACTCCTCCCAAGTGTATTCATATCCCAGACCGAAGGTAGTGCCATGTTTCTTGAGTTTTATAGGTTTGAGATCCCTTGGAGGTTCTTGCCGAGTCCCTTGCCAGGTTCGTACCCACTCTAATTCAATATGCTCTCTATCTTGTTATCCCACCATTTGTCCTTGTCGACAGCATTGACCCGCTCGATGTGGTAGGTCTCTCCGCCTAGCTTTCTTCTTCCCCCGATTGCCGGAATGGTCTGACAACTGTATATAGGATTGCTGCCGTCACCGTGAATGATCACTTCTGGGTGATTCCATTCGAATTTTACCGCCTGATGCAGTGTTGAAGCTACGACCCCAGCAGCAAGAATCCAAGGTCGTCCTAGCAGCAGGTTGTAGGATGCTGGCACATCTATCACTTGAAAATCAACCTCGGACCAAGTTGGTCCCATTTGCAGACATAGACTAATCTCACCGATGGTGGACCTCTGAGACCCATCAAAAGCCTTCACATTGATTGCTCCTTCTTTTATCTCATGCAACCCTTTGCCCAACTTCTTGAGTGTTACCAAATGACAGATGTTAAGGATTGAACCCCCATCGATCAGGATCCTAGTGATGAAATAGTCTTTGCATTGTACAGTGATATGCAGGGCTTTGTTGTGACCCAACCCTTCAGGTGGCAACTCGTCCTCATAGAAGGTGATTTTATGGCTTTCTAATACTTGTCCCACCATATTAGCCATTTCCCCGCCTGTGATGTTGCTTGGCACGTACGCTTCACTCAGCACTTTTAATAGAGCATTTTTATGTGTCTTGGAATTCTATAGTAATGAGAGGATGGATATCTGTGCTGGTGTTTTGTTTAGCTGGTCGATGACCGAATACTCCTTATCTTGTATTTTCCTCCAAAGGTCGTCTGGACCCGTCTCAATGATGAATGGCCGGTTGGAGGCCTGCTTTCTTGACTCAGCTAGGTGTTCCGGGGTATAGACTCTCCCAGTTCTTGTCATACCCTGCACTGTAACAGTCTCTTCGATCCTGACTTTGCATTTCCTCATAGCCTCGGCTGTATAATCCCAGGGTATTTCTTTTGAATGGAATGACAGCATGGTGGACATCGCCACTGGAATAGGTGCGGCCACCTTTACTTCGAATGGGACATGTTCTATGGGTGGCAAAACTGCAACCTCAAATGGTGTTGGTGCCTTTGTTGATGGCGTTGCTTCAAACTCAAGAGGGATAGACACATCTACCTCAGTGACCTCAGACGGTTGGATCTGGACTATGATGGGCTTGAGAGTAACTGTTGGCTTCTTTGGTTCATCGCCTTCCGCGAACAACACGATGGATCCCTCGGGATCCCAATCATCCTCTACTTCAATCATGTGAATACCCCTGCCTTTATGGTCTGGTAGAGGGTTGTTGCGGATATTCGCAACGACTTCTTTTGCTACAATGACTTTGTTATCAATCAGGGACTGTATCTTGTCTTTTAAGGAGAGGCATTCATTGATGGTGTGTCCCTTCATGCCGGAGTGGTATGCACAAGACTTGTTTGGGTTAACCCACTGAGAAGGATTCTCAAGGGTTGTAGCAGGGATAAGGGTGACATAAACGGCGGCTTTGAGTCTCTCATATAGCTGATCAATGGGTTCGGTGATGGCTGTGTATTGTTTGGAGGCCTCCGATCAAAATTAGGTCGGGGCCTAGGGAAGTTTTGGCGTGCGGGGGGTGATTGGTAATGAGATGGTTGGGCATTGTAAGTTTGGTGACATGAGCGGGCTGGGAGTATCTGGGCGAGGTAGGCTGATATGTGGGAGGTGGTGGTGACTGATATGTTGGTGGTGGAGCTTCGTAGGAGGGTGCTTGGTAATTTGAGGATGGCTGATATGTGAGTGGAGGTATTGGGTAGGTTTGGTATTTGAGATGAGACTTGGTCCTTTGTGCAACCATCACGGCCCCTATGTCCCTCTTCTTAGACACACCACCCGACTGTAAGGCCTTATTTGTAGCTTGCAAGGCCTCGAAGTTTGTAACCATACCGCTCTTGATACCTTCTTCAATTTGTTCCCCCAGCTTGATAATGTCAGAAAAATTATGATTCTCAATCACCGTCAATCGTTCATAGTATTGTGGGTCTTGAGCCCGGACAAAGAAATTGTTCATTTGTTCTTCTTCTAAGGCGGGTCTAACCTTAGTAGCTTCAGACCTCCAGCGAGTAGCATACTCGCGAAACGTCACCGTGGGCTTCTTCTTTAGATTCTGGATGTAGAACACGTCTGGCGCGTTCTCTGTGTTAAACCTGAACCTGTCCAAAAAATCAGATGCCATACCTACCCAGCTCGACCACTTCTTAGGATCTTGGCTGATGTACCAAGATAGCGCATCTCCTTTCAGACTCCTCATGAACAGCTTCATGCGGATCCTTTCATTTTTTCCTACCCCGACCAGCTTGTTGCAGTATGTTCTCAGATGGACCCTTGGATCTCCTGTACCGTCAAACATCTCGAACATGGGAGGTTTGTACCCCTCTGGTAGTTCGACATCTGGTTGTATGCAGAGATCTTCATAGTTCAACCCTTCAATCCCTTTACTTCCTTCAACGCCTTGGATTCGGCTGGTTAGTTTCTTAAGCTCTTCAGCCAAGTTTATGATGAGTAGATCCATTTCATCGGACTCAGGGGTTCAAGATATAGGTTGGGTGGAGAGTGGCATGGTCTCCACGTAGATGGGATTGTTGTGGTGGCCTGGTGTGTGGGTGTGGAAATGGTCATTTGCGGGATTTTGTGGTTCGGGGACGAGTAATGGATTGCTGTTTGGAGTGTGGCAAGTGTTGCATTGGTTCTTTGTTGGAGCAGTGGGATGATTTGGTTGCTTTTGTAGAGGTGTGGGGATTTGACCATTGGGGAAGACGATGTTTGGGGTGCTGAGGGAGAAGGATAGGTTGGCCAAATTCCGAACCTGATCAAGCTCTTCTTGGAACTTCAACAATTTCTGCTCAAGTTGTGACACATTTTCATTGGGAACTCGAATACCATGGCCATCAGTGGCCTCTGCTCTTGTGTTCTCCTTTCTGACGTTCAAATCTTCCATTTTGCCTTTGTTCTTATTCTTAACAAGACTAAGAGGAGGAGTGGGTGGAGGGCCCCTGGATCTCGTGGAATAAGATGATGTTGTCAGAGTGCACGAACTAACCTTTGGGGAGGGGAATAACAAAAATGAAATAAAACAAAAGGTAACCAAGTTAGTGAGGGATCATAAAAAGTGTTGCAATATTTAAACACGTAATGCAGGAATGTAAATCGTGCCCTAATTTGGGAACCTCGTTGTGCCCGAGGTAGGCCTAGCGACAAATTGATTTGGAGAGCTTAGAATGCTAAATGCCTCATTTCATTGATAAAGATAAGACGAATCCCAAATTGAAAATAAACAAGAAATAAAAGTTACTAATGGCCATTGGTGTTGTCACATTTTAAGCAAAGAAGATAAATTCCTATCTACTTGGTCCCAGAAGGACCTTCCCCAGATTCGGCATCCTTGGCTCCTTCGAACAGCTTCCCCAACTCGCGAAGTCCCAGCAACAGGTATGCTCTAGCTAGATATCCGCCTTCAGCCCCTTTAGCCTCTTGACAATCCTCGGCCCTTTTGAGAAACTTTCTTTCCAGTTCTACTATGCCTCGCTCCAAGTATCCCAGTCTTTTGTTGGCGGTTGTAGCCATATCTTTCCATTCCTCGAATAGCTTTTGGTTGGACTCTTGTATTTTGCGATGTTCACTTTCACACTCGCGGATCCTTTTGCGCAATTGGTTATACTTGACTTGCACTTCAGCCTTTTTGTCTATAATCCTGTGGCCCCGAACAAACCCTGGCTGGCCTAAACCATCATGATTGTCTTCCAACCAACCTGAATAGAAAGGAGTACAATTGGCATGTATCGGTCTGGCTCTATGGTGTCTCTTCCCATCACGATCCTCCTATGCCACATGTGTTGGGATTGGCACTTGTAAGGACTATCATCTCCTTGGAAGTCAGCTCGAAAGTGGCTCATCTTGTCGACCCTGGGTATGACCTGCTTCATACCAGCTTGCCTCATAACTCGTAGCGGGACGTAAGGGTAGGTTCCCCTTAGGCCAATAAGTATCAGGAAAGGTGCGTCTCTAGATTGGACGATGAACTCCTCCGTCGAAAACTATTTGAACATCCACTGAACTTGTTCCTCGATCAGATTATCAAACAGCTCCACCCATCCTTTAGCATCCTCGGGCTAGGCGAACATGTCGGGGATGTAATTCATTCGCTTTGGATGATGGAAAGCGATGTGATCATCCCAATCCCTACGCTGAATTTCTTGTCAATATTTGCCCTTTTGGAGATGCTCTATGAGCTAAAGTGGAAGCAGTAGATTGCAGCCTTCGAAGTGTTTTGCTCCTCGTTGACACTTCTCTAAGGCTCGGTATATATATGCAATAATCATAGGTACAATACTGAATGCCTGCCCACCAATCCCCTCCATCAGGGTTTTGGTTACCATAGCCAACCTAGCATGAATTCTACCTTTCTTCATTGGAAATACAATCAGACCCAGGAAGCAAAATATGAAGACGAAAACCCTGCGGTGGACGTGTCCCAAGGATGTGATGGAAAACTCGCCAGAGTAGGTGCGGTAAGATTTGCTGTGACCGTACCTTTCATACAAGTAGTCAAAAGGGATGTATGAATCCTTCAAGCATGTCAGTTCCGGATTCTTCTTCAAACCCATCATTTTACGGAAGCCTCTACCTTTGCGATTCTCAGGCATTAGCAAGCCCGGAGTTTCCCATACTAGGCCAGCCAGTCCCCTATCTTCTCCAGCAAAGGTGTTATTTCAATACCCCCAAAGCGGAATACGGCTCTTTCACAATCCCAAAACAATGTGGCAGCTTCTACGACCATGTTATTGGGTTGGATTTCCAGGATGGATGGTAGATTTCCCAGATATTTTCTGACGAGGTTCTGATCACTAGAGTGTAAATCTTTCCACCAGCTTAGCAACCTTGGGTGGATATTGGTGACCATGCCGAATCTGGGGACTTCGTGCCTCATATTTCTTCAAGGCAAATAAGGATAGACCCTTCCCCCACCAGACTCGACTATTTAATATCAATGATTAGCAGGAAGCATCTAGTTCTCCAAATAAATGCACAGAACGTGACGATGTCTTTTAGGGTTTAGGGAAACCTAGCGGACTTTGGACAAGGCTATCTTAAAGGATCATTATGTGGACAACATAACTGACCCGGCTAGGTTTGACCATGATGCATGCACAATTTAAACAGAGTAAGGTTTCTATGGGGTTTTAGACTGGTACCCTTGAGTGGACAACACAAGGGGGAAGGCTCGAAACTGTCGACTCCACCGCTGATCGACTAGTTTTACCGCAAATATGCCTTTCTGATTTAGGGGGTAATGATATAGGAAGAGCGCAACCACTCATTATAAGCGTTGCTATAGTATTTCATTTGGCACGAGTGGAGTATGATGTTGATCATGATTATGCAATAATTAAAAGCATGTTGACATGTATTTGCACATTAAGAAAGCGATAAATACAATAGTTCATAATTTAAAGCAATAAAGGAAAGAAAACAAGGAAGATATGTCAGTTTTGCTTCTAAAGAAGAAATTAAATGCTTAAAGGAATTAAACAGCTAATTGCACATAGGGAGAGGTACAAATTCACAAGAAAAATCTGAAATGGTAAAAGCCTAAAAGTCCCCAGCAGAGTCGCCATGCTGTCGCGCCCCCTTTTCTCGCGAAATCGGGTTTATGACATTCGGTTGGGACAACTCTTTCCATTAAGGAAGGGGTTTGCAATTTTGAAGAGTCGCCACCTAACGATTTTAAGGTGCGTTAGGGCATCTATGGGGTTCAACTATAACTACATTCTTTTATAACCAGAGATAGGGTAAGGGCTTGAAATTATCCCAAGGGGAAGGTGTTAGGCACCCCTCAGGATCCACTAGTGTGGTTCCCGGCCAGATGGTTCTTTTTGAATTTGTGCAATTAACAAGTAAGAAAATAAGACTCAAATAAGAGGGGATTTTAAATACACATGTGTTTGGAAATGATAAAAATAAAATAAAGTTTGAAAGAGTTATAACCAAGCATGCTAACGAATATAAAAGGGGGGGGGGGGGTCCTAGGTTTATTTGTAATATGGATCACATCAATGCAATACCCGGTAATCACTCCTCAAAAGAGGGGCTACACGTGGTATTAGCGCACCGGTCATCATATCCATATCTACCCTTCCCACCCCGTTAAGGTATTAAAGCGTGGATTGGTCTCGACCTTTATTGCATGCTATTACCCGTCTCATTCCTATCAGTCCCGGAGGAATTTAGGACTACAATTCCTATAAGAGAGAGGATTTAGGCTGACTCTTGGGTTTTAAAGGTAAAAGACTAAGGCGACTTTCAAAACACATAGGACTGCATATTAGGGGAAACATGTAAACAACTAAAAGGCTCATATATACCTCCTCAAGTAAAGCACATAAATAGCATGACATAAGAACATTTAGGGCCAGAATTCAAAGTACTGAGACAGGGAGCTTTTGTTGTTGAAGCAAACCAATTTATTACATAACTCATATAAGAAGTCCGAATCAGGCCTGCCTGCTGGTTGTAGCAGTTGCTAATTAAACAAAGGCAGATTCAATTTTATCGTTATTACCTAAGGCTTTCCTAGGTGTGTATTGATGATACCCTATAAGCATGTTATCTATTACTAATTCAAAAATGGCAAAGCAGTAACAGTTTTAAACGAGCAATTTGGATCTTATAGGCATGCTTTCTAAACTGCATTAATGAAAGGAGTAAGCTGTTCAACACTACGAGTCAAACTGATTTTAGCTAAACTAGTTTTAGATCCTATAGGCATGGTATCTAATTGAGTAGGCAGAAATTATTTGATCACGGAGAAATTTCTATAGGCGTGATTTCTATATAATATTGATATTAACCTTATAGGCATGACATCTAATTTCGAAGTTGATTCTTAACCTTGCAGATGTGATGTCTGATTATAGCCATTAGATCCTATAGGCATGATTTATAAGTGTGGAAGTAAATGTGCAGAACTTTACTAAGCAGATCCTATAGGCAGGATATCTAAGTGTGGAAATAAACATTAAGAACTTCATTAATCAGATCCTATAGGTAGGATACTTAAGTATGGAGGTAAACATGCGGAACTTCATTAATCAGATCCTATAGGCAGGATATCTACCCTTAAAACATGCATAATTACCCCATCCCTTTTCACTAGTCAACCCCAATATTTGTTTACAAATTATTACAGACCAAATACTGAATTACATCAAAAAATGTAAAAATAAGAAGTTACAACCATAGGAAGCCTGATTCTGACTTCCTCTCTGAGTTATGGAACAAACCACCTCAAATGCCACTTGTTTCAAAGCCTTTCTCAGACCTGGGTGTGTCAAAGTTCCTTAAGGGTCTCAAGGGACCCCGGGCAGTGCTTACACCTAGGTTTGCATAACCAGATAGAGAGGAGTGCAGTGTGGAAGGGCCAGCCCTTATGTGTCCAAGTTCAGAGGGAGCTCAAGGGTCCCAAGGAAAGGCTCACACAAGAGGGCCAGAACTTAGGTTCTAGGAATATAGTGAAAGTGCAGAACATAGAGATTTATTTAAAAAAACTGGACTGGAAATAGTAAGTGATAAAGGTGACTTAAAAACAGTAGTACACAGAATCAGTAGCTACACAAAGGGGTCAGGGGTTTTGGGGAATACATTGCATGAAGCATATGACCCTAGGAGGGGTCAGGTTTGGACATGCACAACAATAGATGATGCTGGCATGTTCACAAACCAGCCAGAGAATACAAACAAAAGAAGGGATGTGGGGTTTGGGATTCATACACATAGGAGAGTGTTAACTCGAAAAAGGAGAAGGGAGCACATTTCAACATGCTAGTAATGTAACTTGATTGCAGAAACATAAGCAGAAGCGGACAAGCATGAAAGAAATTGAGACAAAAACATAAACATGTTGTTGTTGATGCTTGAAAATTAACTAGGACATACCAGTAAGAAGCAAAGTGCAGAAAGAAAAAGTAAGCAAACTCTCACAGCCTAGCCTTGGCTTTCAGCCGGCTAGACAAAGTAGTAGCACAAGTAGTAACAGAGAAAAGAGAGTGTTTTGAGTGAAGTGTGTGTTCTGAACTCAGGTCGTTTGTTTCTGTTAAAGAAAAGGGGGGGGGGGTATTTATAGTTTTGAAAACAGGTGGTAAGTAAGGTAATAAGCAAAGTCCTAACACAAACATGGAAACAATCACAAATTAGAATCAATTAACACAAGTGATTCCCTTTAATTAAGGAATCACTATTTAATGGGCAGTAGCAGGTTTTAATTAAGGAAAGAAAATCAGTTTGAGGACGGATTGATCATTGCCATATAAAGGGCAGTAAAAGCATGAAGTAAACCGTCGAGTCTAATTACAAAAAGGCTTATTTTGGGAAAGGATTCAGCAAGGTAAAATATCACAGTAAAGGGAAAAGGAATCAATTAACTTTAAATAGACGAGTGAAATTAGGGTTCATAAAAGAAAAATCTTCTGCAATCAATTACAAGATCAATCAAGGAAGAAACATGATTTTGCACTTCAGTATATAAATAGAGTGAATTGAAGCATCAGACATGCGAGGCCAAACACAGTGGCAAAAGAGGTAATCACAAACATGCAGTATTGGCAGAAATAAGCTAGGATTCAGTAGTAAAACAAACATTCGAGGCACAGTAATCAAGTAGGTTAAGTCACATAGAATCAACAGTGAAGAAAACATAGTATCAGGTAAAAGAAATCGGAAACATGTAAAGATCTCACAGTAGCAGGTGAGGAAACCTTTTCAGAAGTTAGGGTTTCAACAAAAGTCGAGCTAAAAAGATAGTAAAACTCAAAAATCAATGAGTCAAAAAAGGGAATGGGGTCAGAAACAAAGAACAAGTACATATTTAAACAAACAATTTTGGGAACTCGGATAAAACTAAAAATAACTAGGGTTTTGAAAACATGCTGAAATAGATAGAATAACAACATGAGCAAAAAGCAAAATCATCAAACAACATTAAGATCAGAGAAGAAAACTTAAAGGAAAGAACCCTAATCGTTGGAAAAACGAAGAGTCGTTTTGAAAGAAAAGTTGAAGAACCTTAAACACTTAAAAGTTCAAGGTAAGCACAGATCTAAGGTAGATCTGAAAGAAATCGAAAAGTCTTAGAGATTAGGGTTTCAGAAGACCCAAAAGAAACGAGAAAGATCTCGAAAGTTAACAATCTAACCAGAAAAGGTCAAGGACCTGCCTTGAAAGGCCATGGATGGCCGGAGAAAGGTGGTGGATGGCCGGAAAAAGGCCATGAACAACAGTCGAGCAAGGACTGGACCAGACTCCTTCGAGGTCTGGTCATGAAACCATAGAACCAAACACTCAGGAGTCATGGAAGGCTGGTATAGATCTCAAATGACCCCGGAAGGCCATGGATTTGGTAGGTATTAGGGTGGATTAGGGTGGTGGCGGCTAGGGTTTAGGTGGTGTTGCAGAGAGAGTTTGAGAGGAAGGGGATTCTAAGGCGGAGGATTGTATCAAATGGTAGGGTTTTGGGGTCGTTTGGGATTAATTAAGGTAAGGGGCGATGGTGGCCGTTGATCTGA
The DNA here is from genome assembly GCF_001879085.1 of Nicotiana attenuata. NCBI lineage: Eukaryota > Viridiplantae > Streptophyta > Magnoliopsida > Solanales > Solanaceae > Nicotiana > Nicotiana attenuata. Next base: position 81,670 of record NW_017671527.1, read on the forward strand.
ATGATCAATGGCCTAGATTAAAAGGGTAGGTAGGTCGGTTTATGAGAATGAGTTTGGGCCTGGTCCGGTGGGTTTAAAGGGGTTGGGGATTGGGGTCTAATTTGGTGTTACAATTAGGCTAAAATTAGAATGTAATTGGGCTAGATTTTAAATAGCCATTTTTCCATATTTAATTTATAAAAAATAGTAAATAAGTTTCTGAAAACAAAATTGAAAGCACTAAAATGATGTATAATGTATAATTAACAATTTAAAAATATAGGATCCCATTTGATTAACATGAGACAAATTTAAACCTAAAAATGGCTAATATTGCAATTATGTGCAATTAGCTTTAAAAATACTAAATAAAATTGTAAAAATATGCAAAAATTAGCTTAGCTATATTTTAGCATAAAGATGAAAATCCAATAGATGATTTGCCAAAAAATAATAATTTTGGAAATGATTATCGATTTTTATGGATAAAAGGTGGAAATAAATTGATTGAAAAAAAAACCTTTAAAATTATGGAAAAATTAGTGAAACACTTGAATATGCTTACATATGCATATATATACCATTTTGAAGTTATTTTGCATATTAAAAATATATAGGGAAAAATTGGGTGTCAACACTATGTTCAAATCCATATAAACTCACGTATTTAACTCAAAATTGTGAAAAAAGAACTTACCCTATTATGATTGATGAAGATGGGACTCCAATGTTCTCTAAAATCGGCTCCCATGGGCAAAATGAAATGAGATAGAGCCAAACCCACGTTTTAAACAAGACACTGCCCAGCCCCGACTTTCGCACATGTGGTCACTTGACTGCATCTGCGGTTCTGCAGGTGCGGCCCAACTACCGCTTCTGCAGTCTTCGACTAGAACCCTTAACTTCGCATCTGGGGGCCCCATTCGCTTTTGCGCCTCCGCTTCTACGTCTCCACGCGCGTAGGTGCGGTCCTGCTCCTGCGGAACATGACCGCATCTGCGGTTCATGCCTCCCCTAGTAAAATCCGCTTCTGCGAGTCCTTTCCCGCACCTGCGGCCCTCTTCACACAGGTGCAATTACACCAGATGCCCAGCTGCCTCAGCCCTTCCTCAAATTCCATTTTCGATCCGTTAACCACCCGGAATTCACTTGAGGCCTCCGGGACCCCTTCAAAGCACACCAACCAGTTCCAAAACATAATGCGGACCTGCTCGAGACCTCAAATCACATGAAACAACGCTAAAACCATGAATCGTACTACAATTCAAGCTTTATGAACATTAGAACTTCAAACTTCCTCATTCGATGACGAAACCTATCGAATCACGCCTGATTGACCTCAAATATTGCACACAAACATTTGACATTACAGACCTACTCCAACTTTCGAAATCGGATTCCGACCCCAATATCAAAAAGTCCACTTCCGGTCAAACTTCTCAAAAACCTTCAAATTTCTAACTTTCGCCAAACGACTCCAAAATGACCCACTGACCTCCAAATCCTCTTCCGTACGCACTCCCAATACCTGAATCACCATATGGAGCTATTCTCAGATTCAGAAACTCCAGGCGGACATCAATAACATAGAAATGCGCTTCAACCGAAATTTATTAAATTATTCCAAAATGCTAACTTTCACATTTTGCGCCGAACCGCTCCCGCGTCATCCAAAACCTGTTCGAACATACGCCCAAGTCCAAAATCATCATACGAACGTACTGGAACCTTCAAATCCCGATTCAGAGTCTGTTTACTATAAAATCTAATCTCAGTCAATTCTTCCAACTTAAAGCTTTCGAAATGAGAATTTTCTTTCCAATTCAACTCCGAACTTTTCGAAATTAAATCCCGACCACGCGTACAAGTCATAATACCCGAAGTGAATCTTCTTATAGCTTCAAACCGCCGAACGACGCGCTAGAGCTCAAAACGACCGGTCGGATTGTTACACTCAAGTTCAGGTCGCTTTCTACTGGATAATAAAGTATTTTCATAACAAGAAAAGAGGAGTTTAAGAATTTGGTTGTGACAAAAAATAATAGTACAAGGATCTATGGAATTTTTCCAAATAATTTAAGAATTTTGATTGTGATAATTATAGAATGCTACGGTCTAATGGATTTTTTTCTTTATTTTTTAATATTTTCGGTTTTATTTATCTGATTAAGAGTTGAAAGTCTGAACTATCTCAATTGATAAACTCTTGCATTATCAAATAGTTTGGACAATTTTAATTAAACTCTTGTTCTAATATTTCTATCTAACATTTCGATCTGGAAATAAGCATTGACCTCTTGTATTCTCGAATACTTTATAAGACTCTTTTAATTTTTTCCAAATCTGTATCATCTTCATGTGATCCTGTTCTCTTAGCTATTGATATATTTCCTTATAAATTTCAGGAGAATTAGTTTATCTTCCACGAGTGCTTTTTCAGTTTAGTAGTTTCTTTATGTTGTTGTGTTTGCTTGTCGCTGGTTTGTTCACTCTTCATATGAAAAAAATTGACTAGAATAAGTCCTTAGTCTTAGTTTTTTTCATCTACACATATCAATCACATAAACATGAAAAACCTACCTTAATGAACAATAAGTAATGAGAAGATCTATGAAAGCATCTTTCTGCTGATTAAAATATTGATGAAAATATCTAACCTTCATTTCATAAAAAATTTTGCTAGCTATTACAGAGAAATAGCAAGGTGACTATGTATATTAACTCTCCTTCAATTGACAGGTTTACATGAATCACGGAAATAAACTCTTTCATGATCCTTTGAGAATGGGCGGGTTGTGTTCACATACACAAACTTTTGCATCTCCAAACGGTATAGGCTTACAATAAGATTTAATTATCCTTGAACCGTAGGCTTGTTGGCATGTTTTTGCGCATGCAGCTGGATCACATGTAATAATAATCTGAGTACCTCCAATCGAATTTCCTCCAATGGCCAAGACCATCAATAACACCAAAGAAAAGACTCTCCTTGGATTCATTTTCATTATCAACTTCTTTTTTTTATTATATCAAGATATTTCTGCAATATTGGAGAAAAGTTTTAGTATTCACTATATGAAGAATCAGTTCGGTATTTATATAGACATAGTGGGTCAATAGTGTGACTAGAAGCTGGTCAAAATTTTACTATGTAGCAAGTTGAGTTAATGCATATTAATCTCTTTCTTTCTATAAAATTTTCTTTAACAATCGTTACACTCATTAGAAATATATTGATTAGCTTTCTATTTGTAGATAACAGTGATGATAAGATATAAATGAAAAATTTCCATATGGAGATATATTGAATAGTTCTCTATAAGCGATTAATCATGATCGTGAGTCGAGATATCATGATTAGAAGCTGATGCACTTTTTATTATGAAGCAAGAAATAAATATTGAGTTAATACGTATTAATTTTTTTCTTTGTTTAAAATATCTTTAACAATCATTACTGTCACGCCCCAACCTCGGGAGGCGCGACCAGCGCTCAATCGAGTGAACCCAACTGAGAAAGCCTTTTTGGACACTTTCTACCCAACTCAATATGATTAAAGAAACTATGCCTTCATTTATTAAGACAGTAGGAAAGATCGTACACGCGACATTGTTAGTTCATTTTATATTACAACCCTTAAACCATCGTTAAGTTTCCAAGATTTCATACAGATACAATTTAGAAGAACAAGAGTTTAAAATTACAACACAGTTCATTGACCCATCCAACACCTGTACATAACCCACACAAACGTCTATGGAGCCTCTAGAGATACAAAATCCAGTTATGATAATGCCAGCAACAAGGCCCCAGCTATACCTCAAAAGTGGTAATTTATAACAAAATACATACTGCATCACCCCTGGAAGAAAAGGGGCTCACCAAGATTGCTGAGTGGAGCATGCTCTGCTACCTAGGATCGGCATTGTCTGCTATGGAGCCACCTACAACCATTCAACGATGTAGCGTGTGACGACCTGGCCAGTCGTCTCATGAGTTACCGCTCCTTTTCCCCTATTTCTGCTTCTTTATATGTTTTTTATCTGTGTTTCGAGGTGTCGGGTTGGTTGGATTGAATCCGGAACGGTTTGGTGAAGTTTGAGACAATTAGTCTCTTTTAAGAAGGTTTGAGTTGAAAAAGTCAACCGGACGTTGACATATGTGTTAGAGGGCTCGGGTGTGAGTTTCGATAGTTCGGTTAGCTTCGGGAGGTGATTTATGACTTAGGAGTGTGATCGGAATGGGTTTTGGAGGTCCGGAATAGAATTAGGCTTGAATTGGCGAAGTTGATATTTTGGCGATTTCCGGTTGATAGGCGAGATTTTGATCCAGGGGTCGGAATGGAATTCCGAGAGTTGCAGTAGCTTCGTTGTGTCATTTGGGATGTGTGTATAAAATTTCAGGTCATTCGAACGTGGTATGGTTGGGTTTTTGATCGAAAGCGTATTTCGCAAGATTTTAGAAACTTAGGCTTGAATCCGATGTGTTTTGAAGAATTTGATGTTGTTTGAGGTGTTTTGATGATTGGAACAAGCTTGAATGAGGTTTTAGGATGTTTTGGTGCCTTTGGTTGAGGTCCCGGGGGCCTCGGGTGAGTTTCGGACAGTCATTCGGATTTTTTTTGGAGTTTGAAAGTTGCAGATTTTTGTTCCAACAGTTGCAGGTGTTTTGGCCTTCGCGTTCGCGAAGGGGAGCTCGCGTTCGCGAAGAAGGATTTGAGTCAGATGGGTCCAAGGTAATTTATTCATCGCGTTCGCGTGAAGGTGTTCGCGATCGCGAAGGTGTAGGTAGAAGGTGCATCACGTTCGCGTCTGGCATGTCGCATTCGCGTAGAGGAAGAATATGGTCAACGTAAGTTTGTGCTTCGCGAACGCGAGAGTTTGACCGCGTTCACGAAGAAGGGCAGTCAGACCTGGGCAAAATGTTTTTAAGTCGTTTCATCCGCGATTTTGAGGCTCGTTTCTTCCATAGTTGATCATTTTGGGAGCTTTTTGAAGGAGATTAAAGAGGGATTCTAGGAGAAACGTTTGGAGGTAAGAATTTCGGACCTAAAACTTGATTCTATTGTGAAATCTAACTAGAAACTTATGGAACTTGAACTAAAAATGGAAGAGCTAGGGCTTGGAATTTTGGAATTTTGAGGGGTCATTTGAACTCCGATTTTGGTGTTCTTTATATGCATAGACTCGTGGGGAGATAAAGAATCTGTTGGTGTAAAAATTTCTGAGTTTCGAGAAGTGGGCCCGGGGCTAGGGTTTTTCTAATTTCGGGATTTTCGGTATTTTTCGATTGCTATCGCTTGGGCTTTGTTCCCTTAGCATACTATGATGTATTCTTTCTGATTTTGGATAGATTCGACGCGTGTGGAGGCCAATTAGAGGGGCAAAGGCATCACGAGCTAGAGATGTAGCCGGTTCGAGGTGAGTAATTGTTGTAAATGATGTTCTGAGGGTTTGAAACCCTGGATTGCACATCGTAGTGCTATATTGAGGTGAGGCACATGCTTAATGATGAGCGTGGGGTCGTGCACTATTGGGGATTGTGACTTGGTCCGTCCCGATTGATGATTTTACCGCGTATTTGATTGAAATCTATTTGCTATCATCATTATTTGGGCTGAATGCCATATTTGGGCTTCATGCCAATTATTTGAACCCTTCGGGGATTATTGTTGATGTTTCCTCACTGTTTTGACTTTATACTTGAACTCAGTCATTTTACTTCCACTATTTTCAAAACTCAGCCATGTTTACTCTATTTTAATACTCAAGTGATATTTAAATGATGTCTTGGGCTGAGAAATACTGTTTTACTGTTGCCCAAGAGGCTTATGTGATTTTTGACTGAGTAAGGGCGAGGGCTTGTGTTGTGAGGATATCTTTTGGGATCGGGCTGCATGCCGCAGCGGTGATACATATCTTTGGGATCGGGCTGCACGCCGCAGCGGTGATACACTGATTTGATTATGAGGCTGAGGGCCTAAGATTGTACGTCACGAGGTGGCTTGATATTGATATGAGGTTGAGGACCTGTTTATGATGCCATGAGATGGCTTTTTATNCCGCAAATACTTGGGAAATTTGCCTTCTCTTCTGGAAATCCAACCCAAAAACAAAATCATAGAGGCTGCAACTCTATTCTGGGATGGTGACAGATCTGTGTTCCGCTTCGGGGACCTTGAAATGACACCTTTGCTGGAGGAAATAGGAGGACTAGCTGGTATTCCATGGGAGACTCCGGGTTTGCTTATGCCAGAAAATCGCAAGGGTAGGGGTTTTCTCAAAATGATGGGACTAAAGAAGAACACAAACTTGACCTACTTGAAGGATTCCTACATTCCTTTCGACTATCTGTATGAGAGATACGGCCATAGCAAGTCTTACCGCACTTACCCAGATGAATTCGCCCTCACATTATTGGGGCACATCCACAGAAGAGTCTTCGTCTTTATGTTCTGCTTTTTGGGGATGATAGTGTTTCCTAAGACTGGCCATGGTCACCAAGACTTTAATGGAAGGAATTGACGGACAACCTTTTAGCATAGTTCCTATGGTCGTTGAGGAGATATACTGAGCCCTGGAAAATTGTCAACGAGGGGCCAAACACTTTGGGGTTGTAACTTACTGCTCCAACTCTGGCTCATGGAGCACCACCAAAAGGGTGAATATCGTTAAGAGATTCTACGCAGAGACTGGGATGATCATATCGCCTTCCATCAGCCAAGGCGAAAGAACTATATGCCTAAAATGTTTTCCCAACCAGAAGATGCTAAAGGGTGGGTAGAGTTGTTCGAAAATCTGAAAGAGGACCAAGTGCATTGAATGTTCGAATGGTTCCCTACTGAAGAGTTCATTGTCCGATCTCGGGATGCACTGTTTCTTATACTTATCGGTCTGAGAGGAACTTATCCTTATGTCCCTCTCCGAGTCATGAGGTAGGCAGGAAGAAGGCAGGTTATACCAAAGGTCGACAAAATGAGTCGCTTCGGGGCCGACTTTCAAGATGACGATAGTCCATACAAGTGTCAAGCTCAGCATATGTGGCACTACAAAATCATCCTGGAAAGGATTCAATAGAACCAGGCAGGTACCACGCTGGTTATACTCCACACTATCCAAGCTGGTTGGAGGACGATCATAGTGGGTTAGGACAACCCGAGTTTGTTCGAGGTCACAGGGTCATCGATGAAAAGGCTGAAGTATAGGTTAAGTACAACCAATTGCGCAAGAGGATTCGGGAATGCGAAAGTGAGCACCGGGAAATTCAAGAAGCCCATCAAAAGCTGATTGATGAATGGAAAGATATGGTTGTCAGTGCCAACAAGCGATTGGGGTATTTGGAGCGGGGCTTAGTGGAGCTAGAAAGGAAGTTCATCCAGAGGATTGAAAACTGCCAGAATGCTGAGGGAAACGAAGGAGGACACTTGGCTAGAGCCTACTTGCTGCTGGGACTACATGAGCTGGTGAAGCTGTTCGATGGAGCTAAAGATGCCTAGTCTGGGGAAGGTCCTTCTGGGACCAAGTAGTTAGGAGTCTTTTCTTTGCTTTAAATGTAATAAGGCCAATGGCCATTAGTGACATTTTATTTTCTGCTGTTTTAGTGTCGTTTTGGGATTCGTCTTATTCTTATCAATAAAATGAGGCATTTAGCATTATAAGTTCTCCAAATCAACTTGTCGCTAGGCCTACCTCGGGCACAACGAGGCTCCCGAATTATGACACGATTTATATTCTTGCACTATGTGTTTAAATATTGCAGCATTTTCTTCTTACGACCCTCACTAACTTGTTACCTTTTTGTTTACTTTTTGTTTTATTCCCCTCCCCAAAGGTTAGTTCGTGCACTCTGGCATCGTCATCTTACTCCACAAGATCCGAGGGCCCTCCACCTCCTCCTCCTCCGAGTCCTATCAGAAACAAGAACAAGGGAAAAATGGAAGATTTGAGCAACATCAGAAAGGAGAACTCAGTCGAAAGGGTAGAGGTTCCTCAGGGTATTTAGGTTTCCAAGGAAAGTGCCTCCCAGCTCGAGCAGAAGTTATTGAAATTTCAGGAAGAACTGGACTAAGTTCGTAACTTGGCAAGCTTGTCATTTTCCCTCACTACCCCAGATGTCAACTTCCCCAACACTCAAAATCCCACACCACCACAAAACATCCCAAAACCACAAAACCAACCCGCTCACCACCACCACTGCAACACATGCCCACAGCTCATTCCTGAACCACTAAACTCCACAAATGATCATCACCACAACACCCCCATCTATGTGGAAACCATACCACACCCCATTCAGCCCGCCTCGAGCACACCTGAGTTTGATGACAAAGACTCTCTTATCAAGAATCTGGCCGCAGAACTCAAGAAGCTGACTAGCCGAGTTCAGGGTGTTGAAGGAAGCAAGGGGATCGAGGGACTGAATTACGAAGACCTTTGCATTCAACCAGATGTCGAACTGCCCGAGGTGTATAAACCTCCCAAGTTCGAAATGTTCGATGGCACCGAGGATCCCAAAGTTCATTTGAGGACATACTGTGACAAGCTGGTCGGAGTAGGAAAGGACGACAAGGTTCGCATGAAGCTCTTTGTGAGAAGTCTGAAAGGGGATGCTCTATCTTGGTACATTAGCTAAGACCCGAAGAAATGGTCGAACTGGGTAAGTATGGCGTCTGATTTCATGGAAAGATTCAGATTCAACACGGAGAATGCGCCAGATGTGTTCTACATCCAGAACATGAAAAAGAAACTCACGGAGACATTCCGTGAGTATGCTACTCGTTGGAGATCAGAAGCTGCAAAGGTCAGGCCGGCTTTATAAAAAAAACAAATGAATAGGTTTTTCGTCCGGGCTCAAGACCCACAGTAATACGAAAGGTTGATGCTGATTGAAGGCCTGAAATTTTCTGACATCATTAAGCTAGGGGAGAGGATCGAGGAAGGTATTTAAAGTGGTATGGTCACTAACTTTGAAGCATTACAGGCTACCAACAAGGCTCTACAGTCTGGTGGCACGTCCAAGAAAAGGGATATGAGTGCCATGATGGTTGCACAGAGAACAAAATCCCCAATCAAATACCAAACCTACCCAATACCCCCTCTTACATATCAACCTACCTCAAATTACCAAGCACCTTTTCCCTCTTACCAAGCTCCACCACCTACGTACCAATCATCTCTACCTCCCGCATATCAGCCTACTTCACCCAAATACTCCCAACCCGCACACGTCTACCAAGCCTACAACACCCAACAAGCCCACTATCAATCACCTCCCCCTCACCAAAATTTCCCTAGACCCCGACCAAACTTCGACCGCAGACCTCCTAAACAATACCCGCCATTGCCGAACCAATCGACCAGCTGTATGAATGGCTTAAAGCTGCTGGTTACGTCACCCCTATCCCTGCCATAACCCCATAAAATCCTTCCCAATGGGTCAACGCAAACAAAACCTGTGCATACCATTCCAGCATGAACGGGCATACCATTGATGAATGCCGCTCTCTGAAGGATAAGATCCAGGCATTGATTGACAACAAGATCATCATGGCAAAGCAGCCTGCTCCGAATGTCCGTAACAACCCTATACCAGACCACAAGGGTGGCGATGTTCATATGATAGAGATAGAAGATGATTGGGACCCCAAATATCGATCGAATTTATCGCTGAAGGTAACGAGCCAAAGAAACCAACAGTCACACTTAATCCGATTATAGTCCAGATCCAGCCTTCTGGAGACGCTGAAGTGAACTTGTCCATACCACTTGATCTTGAAACACCATCTTCTGCAAAAATGCCAGGGCCGATTGAGGTCGAGTTAGGGTCCCCGAAGGCACCTACGCCATTTGATGTTGCTGTGATACCTTCCAAAGCAAGGGTACCCACTCCGGTAGCAATGTCGGCCATAGCACCATTCCGTACGAAGGCCATCCCTTGGGATTACACAACTGAGGCAAGGAGAAAAGGAAAAGCCAAAACCAGAGAAGCAGTTGCGGCACAGGGTATGACAAGAACCGGCAAGGTTTATACTCCGGAACACTAGGTTGAATCGAGTAAGCAGACCTCTGCTCGATAAGCCATCAACAAAACTGGGCCCGATGACCTCTGCAGAAAGATACAAGCAAAGGAATACTCAGTCATTGACCAATTGAATAAAACACCGGCACAGATCTCTATCCTAGCTCTGCTGCAAAGCTCCGATGCACATAAGAATGCCTTGTTAAAAGTACTAAGTGAGGCATATGTACCGAGCAATACCACGGGAGGAGAAATGGCAAATATGGTAGGGCAGATATTGGAGAGTCACAAAATCACTTTCCACGAAGATGAGTTGCCACTGGAAGGTCTAAGCCACAACAAGGCGTTGCACATCAATATGCAATGCGAGGATTATTTCATCACCTAGATTCTGATTGACGGAGGGTCCAGCATCAATATTGTCCACTGGTGACTCTCAGAACATTGGGAAAGAGCCTGCATGAGATCAAGGATGGAGCCATCAGTGTCAAGGCTTTCGATGGTTCCCAAAGATCCACTATTGGGGAAATCAGTTTGTGTCTACAAATGGGACCTACTTGGTTCGATGTCGACTTTCAAGTAATAGACATCCCAGCATCTTACAACTTGCTATTGGGATGGCCTTGGATCCATGCCGCTGGGGCTGTGGCATCAAACCTACATCAGACGATGAAGTTTGAGTGGAATCACCAAGAGGTGATTATTCACGGCCACGGTAGCAATCCCATATACAGTCGCCAGACCATCCCAGCAATCGGAGGAAGAAGAAAGATAAGCGGAGAAACCTACCACCACATTGAGCGAGTCAACACCGTGGACAAGGACAAATGGTGGGATAACAAAATCGAATGCATATTGAACTGGTACGGGTATGAACCTGGCAAAGGACTTGGCAAGAATCTCCAAGGAATCGCTAAGCCCATCAAGCTCAAAAAGCATGGCACCTCCTTCGGATTGGGATATGAGTATACCTGGGAAGAATTCAAGGATTGGTCGCCACCCTGGTGTGGCCCTTACTATCCATTGGAGCAGCCGATACACCATCTGGAACAAACTTTTCACCCAGCGGAAGTCATCTATGCGTCAGAAGATGAGGAAGCATTAGCAGCAATGAGGAATTTGTTCTTAAAAGAGGATGATATGGATTGTTATGTCATTTTTGAGGAGGAGGGGGAGGAAGGCCCTTCTATACAGGCTGTAAGCAGAGAAGCACGCCTCAACAATTGGACTGTCAGAACCACCAGAGCCCGGCGTGCCTCAGGGTAGCAAGGCTGAACAAAGCACCACGCATTATTTTGCTTTACTAGTTTATTTTCCTTTCACATTTTATTTTTCACAAGAAAGAGCTCCAATGTTCAAAACACTTATGGAATTTATTAAAGTATTTCATTTCTCTTACAAATCTCTCTCTTATTATTTCCTCTCATTACTTTACTTAAACATCATTACTATTACTTATCTTGATGAATCCACGATTATGACATGCAACGACACAACGCAACAAACGGATATAAACTCGGAAGAAGATGATATACCAGAAGAGGTTGTTAAAGAGGTTGAGGATTTCGAGAATAGACCTAAGTCTAACTTGGACGAGACTGAGGTTGTTAATTTGGGAGATGCAGAAAATGTCAAAGAAACACGTATCGGTGTTCATTTGTCACCATCAGAAAAGGAGGAGTACACGGAATTCCTGAAGGAGTATGAGGACATATTCGCCTGGTCGTATGATGATATGACCGGTCTCAGTACATCTATCGTGGCTCACAAACTACCAACCGATCTTGCATATCCGCCAGTGAAGCAGAAACTCAGGAAGTTCAAGCCTGACATGAGTTTAAAAATCAAAGAAGAAGTCACCAAGCAAGTCAAAGCCAAGGTTCTCAGGGTAGTAGAGTATCCAACATGGTTAGCCAACATCGTGCCAGTACCGAAAAAGGACAGGAAGGTTAGAGTCTGTGTCACCTACCGGGACCTCAATCGAGCCAGTCCCAAAGACGACTTCCCCTTGCCAAATATACACATCTTGATTGACAACTGCACCAAGCATGAGCTGCATTCATTCGTTGATTGTTTTGCCGGGTACCATCAGATATGGATGGATGAGGAAGATGCTGAGAAAAGAGCCTTCATTACACCGTGGGGGATGTATTGCTACAAGATGATGCCGTTTGGGTTAAAGAATGCAGGGGCCATCTATATGAGGGCCATGACTACTATTTTTCATGACATGATACACAAGGAGATCGAAGTATATGTAGATGATGTCATCATCAAATCCAAGAAAGCCACTGACCACATGGAAGATTTGAGGAAGTTCTTCAACAGACTGAGAAGGTACAACCTGAAATTGAATCCCGCCAAATGTGCATTCGGGGTTCCTGCCGGAAAACTACTCGGGTGTATTGTGAGTCGCCGAGGAATAGAATTGGATCCGTCAAAGGTCAAAGCCATCCAGGAATTGCCACCACCAAAGAACAAGAAAGAGGTTATGAGTTTCTTGGGGAGACTTAACTACATCAGCCGGTTCATAGCTCAGTCCGCTGTCATTTGTGAGCCGATCTTTAAGATGTTGAAGAAGGACACCGCTACCAAATCGACCGATAACTGTCGGAAAGCCTTTGATAGAATCAAGGAGTACTTGTCAACACCGCCAGTTTTGGTTCCGCCCGAGCTAGGTAGACCCCTGTTACTCTACCTTGCAGTACTAGATGGAGAGTTTGGTTGTGTTCTGGGGCAGCATGATGAAATATGGAGAAAAGAGCAGGCCATCTATTATCTCAGCAAGAAGTTCACCCCGTACGAGGCCCGGTATTCTTTGTTGGAACGCACCTGTTGTGATTTGACTTGGGTAGCTCAGAAGTTGAGGCACTATTTCTGTGCTTACACCACGTATCTCATATCAATAATGGATCCGCTGAAGTACATCTTTCAGAAGCCCATGCCCACCGTCAAGCTAGCCAAGTGGCAAATCCTGCTAAGTGAATTCGACATTGTTTACGTGACTCAGAAGGCAATCAAAGGACAAGTACTGGCAGATCACCTCGCTGAAAACCCTGTGGATGGAGAATACGAGCCTCTAAAGACGTATTTTCCTGATGAAGAGGTATTCTTCATAGGAGAAGACATTGCAGAATGCTATGACGGTTGGAGCAGTCCTAGTATCAGAAACCGGCCAGCATTATCCGGTATCTGCCAAGCTCAGGTTCCCGTGCACCAACAATATGGCCGAGTACGAAGCTTGCATCTTAGGGCTCAAAATGGCCATTGATATGAATATCCAAGAGTTGCTAGTAATCGGGGATTCAGACTTTCTCATACATCAGGTCCGAGAAGAATGGGCAACTATGAATTCTAAGATACTCCCGTATTTGCGTCATGTACAGGAGTTGAGGAAGAGATTCACAAAGACAGAATTCCGGCATGTTCCCAGAGTCCAAAATGAGTTTGCCGACGCGTTGGCAACCCTATCATCTATGATCCAACATCCAGATAAGAACTTCATAGACCCTATTGCAGTAGAGATTCATGATCAGCCAGCTTACTGTGCTCATGTCGAGGAGGAAGCAGATGGAAAGCCTTGGTTCTACGACATCAAGGAATATTTAACCAAAGGAGAATATCCAGAGCTTGCAAATCCCACTCAGCAGCGCACAATCCGGAGATTATCTAACAATTTCTTTCATGGCGGAGGAATCCTGTATAGGAGGACTCCTGATTTAGGATTGCTAAGGTGTGTCGACGCAAAGGAAGCATCTAAACTGTTAGAAGAAATCCATGCTGGGACCTGCGGTCCACATGTGATCGGTTTTGTCTTAGCTAGGAAGATACTCCGGGCAGGTTATTTTTGGATGACTATGGAAACGGACTGCATCCAGTATGTCCGAAAGTGCCATCGCTGTCAGATACATGCAGACATGATAAAGGTTCCTCCAAATGAGCTTACTGCAACAAGCTCGCCATGGTCGTTTGCCGCTTGGGGGATGGATGTCATCGGCCCTATCGAGCCTGCCGCATCAAACGGGCACAGGGTCATTCTAGTGGCAATTGATTATTTCACCAAATGGGTTGAAGCAGCCTCTCACAAGGCAGTGACTAAGAAAGTCGTGGCAGACTTTGTCCGCGACCGCATTGTTTGTCGGTTTGGAATTCCAGAGTCAATCATCACTGATAATGGTTCCAATCTCAACAGTGACTTGGTGAAGGCCATGTGTGAAACCCTCAGGATCAAACACAAGAATTCTACAGCTAACAGACCTCACATGAATAGAGCCATAGAAGCCACCAATAAGAATATCAAGAAGATACTAAGGAAAATGATAGAAAAACATAAGGAGTGGCACGAGAAGCTATCATTCTTTATTGGGATACCGCACCACAGTTCGCACATCAATCGGGGCAACTCCCTATATGCTGGTTTATGGTACAGAAGCAGCCATTCCCGCCGAGGTAGAAAGTCCCTCGTTGAGAATCATACAGGAAGCAGAACTCAACGACGCAGAATGGGTAAAGAGTCGCTACCAGCAGTTAGCCCTCATAAATGGAAAAAGAATGAACGCAGTTTGTCATGGTCAAATTTATCAGAACAGAATGTCCCGAGCCTTCGACAAAAGAGTCAAGCCAAGACAATTCACACCAGGATAGCTGGTATTGAAGAAAATCTTTCCACATCAAGATGAAGCCAAAGGGAAATTCTCTCCCAACTGGTAGGGTCCATACATGGTTCACCGGGTTCTAACAGGAGGAGCCCTCATACTCGCAGAAATGGATGGAGAAGTTCGGCCAAAGCCAATAAATTCGGATGCAGTAAAGCAATACTATGTGTAACATTTATGATTTCCTTATATTATGTAATTTGAACTACGCCTGACCTGATTCCCGTTTAAGAGGGGGTACGTAGGCAGCCTTATGGGTTCGGTCACAATTCAATAAAATCATCATTTCCCCCGATATTAGAAACTAGGGTAGAATTTTGAGGAGGACCCTCAAAATTCCGAAGTTGATTTCAGCCATTTACCTCAAGCAGCCGTCAGAAGTAGCAACCCAATAAACTGGAGCAGAATTTTGAGGAGGACCCTCAAAATTCCAGAGCGAGAAAGTTGCAACGTCTTGGACCGCGTCGCAGTCGTCGGTTCATCTAAAGAAAAAATAATTCTCAATTATACATTTATGTTATACTTTACTAAATCATGCATAGCTATTATCAAATTGCTTTGTTTAGCGACGCTACCCCAATGATACACAGCATCACCGATAACAGAGCCAAGCAGGACGAGCGAAGTCCACGGGGAATAAGAACTAACCTTCCCCCCTCTACAAAACTCACGATTTTTCTTTGGATACAGGCACCCAAGTCGCAAATCACCAAGTATATTTATGCACTCATACTTTTCAGGAATGCAACCTTCGGAACCATCACACCTACTCACAATTGCTATCCGTACAAGATATCCCCAACAGCCACAATATCGCAATCAACTATCAGCTATCAAGCCATCAGCTAAGAAATTCTACCTCCATCTGCATTTTCTGCATTGCATAAGGCTACTATTCTCCCTTCTGAGGTTAAGCTCTACCTCCATCTGCATTTTCTGCATTTGCATAAGGCTACTATTTCACCTTCCGAGGTTAAGCTCTACCTCCATCTACATTTTCTGCCTTGCATAAGGCTAAAAATCTGCCTTCCGAGGTTAAGCTCTACCTACATCCGCATTTTCTGCATTGCATAAGGCTACTATTCTGCCTTCTGAGACTAAGCTCTGTCTCCGTCTGCATTTTCTGCATTGCATAAGGCTACCATTCTGCCTTCCGAGACTAAGATCTGTCTCTATCTGCATTTTCTGCATTGCATAAGGCTAGTATTCTGCCCTCCGCGGTTAAGCTCTACCTCCATCCGCATTTTCTACATTGCATAAGGCTACTATTCTGCCTTCCGAGACTAAGCTCTGTCTCCATCTACATTTTATCCATTGCATAAGGCTACTATTCTGCCTTCTGAGGTTAAGCTCTACCTCCATCTGCATTTTCTACATTGCATAAGGCTACCATTCTGCCTTCCGAGGTTAAGCTCTACCTCCATCTGCATGGCTGAAATATCGCCACCTCTATTTAAATCTTGCATCGGCCGAAATATCGCCATTTCTATTTATGTCTTGTATCGGCTAGAAGATCGCCGCCTTCATTTAAATCTTGCATCGGGTGAAATATCGCCACTTCATTTAAGTCTTGCATCGGCTGAAAGATCGCCAAATCCTGCATTTCATGGGCTGAAAGATCGCCAAATTGTCCAAAGACGTCATTGTTCGGAGGCACCATTTTCATAGCCCGAGAACGCCATGCCATGGCCTGAGGACCCCATTTTGTCTTTTGCATATCATTATTAAAAGGCATCATTCTCATAGCCCGAGAACATCATTTCATAGCCTGTGAATCCTTTATCATACGCTTCATGGCCCAGGACGTCATGGTCTGAGGACGCCATCCTAACCGTCCAAAGACAACATTCATGGTCCAACGGGAACTTGCATCACGTTTAAATTTATGCACAATATATATTTGCATTGCTCATTTGCAGGCAAACCGGCTAGCAACGACCGTCTCAGCAGGAGCGATCCCGCTCCAGTTCCCGCAGCCTATCAGACTCCGTCCATCCTTCTCAACCTGAACACCGCGTCCGCTTTTCGAAAATCTCCATCGACATATTCCGCCTGTGGATCCCGAACTACATATGGCCTTATTCCTGTAAGACCAGGGATATATAGGCAGCTCAGGAACCAGAGCTCGGTCAAAATTCTTCAAATCGTTGCGTTCGGTCAAAATTGGCCATCATATCTTTACCCGACAACTCTTTCATCCTTCCCGTGTAAAGAGGGGCAGCTGTTGATACCCAATTTTTCCCTAGGTATTTTTATATACAAAATACTTTCAAAATAGCATGTACATACATATATAAGCATGCCCAAAAGTATTGGTATTTTTTCCTAATTTTTAAAGATTTTAAAATTAATTTATTATCCATTTTAGCAGTACAAAAATCAGTAATTATTCCCCAAGACTATCCTTTTTGTGAATAACTTATTTTATTCTCATATTTACACCAAAGTATAATTAAGGTGATTTTTGTATTTTTTTTAAAATTTATTTGGTATTTTTAAAGCTAAATTGCATATAATTGCAATTATAGCCTATTTTACGATTAATAGTATTTTATAATTGTAAAATTAGCTCCAGTATTTTCAAATTAATATTTATGTATTATTAATTAGCTCAGTACTTTTAATTTGCTTTTAAAATTATTTTTTAATATTTTTATAAAATAAAAGGGGAAAATTGGCTATTTAATATTTAGCCCGTTTCTATTTCAATTACATCCCCCATTTCCTTTCAATTTTGGCCCTTAATTTGACCCAATTCCGCCCCAAATTAAACCATCCCAATCCCTAAATTACCCGACCCTTGACCCGATTAAAAAACCCACCCGGCTCCCCTTTGATCCAGGGCGTTGATCGTTTTGATCAACGGCCATAAGTTCCCCTTTCCTTTTTTAGTCTCCAAACCCCCCCTAACCTAATTCATTTCGTCTAAGACGCCGCCTTTGAACCCCTTCGTCTCTCAAATTCTCTCGAACCTCCTGGAACCCTAATCGTCTCCCACCTTATTTCACCGGGTTTCCACCGGAATCCATGGCGTCTCAGGCCACGGATGGTCTGTACTCACCCTTCCTCACCATTAGACCTAAGCTATTCAAGGCTATGAAACGTGACTTTGATGGTTCTCTCCAAGACCTTCTCAGATCTGTAGATCTATGGCTTCACCGGCCATTACTCTAGCATATTCGAGCAATATGAGTCTTTCGACTCAGGATCTGACTTTCCTCAAGACCTTTCTCATTCCTAGGGTTTTTCTCTGCGACCCTAAGCTGTCCGACGTTCTTTACTTGCTTATTTTCTTAGATCTGGAACATGTCTATGTTCTATTGAACGTTTAAATGATTTTCCCCAAATTTCCTTTTTCAAAATCATTTTTTTCTTTCGATTTAGGGTTTCTGAAAGGTTTTCAAAAGCATCTTTATAACTCTGTTGTTCTTTCCTTATGTGTGTTTGTCTGACTTCTTTTACTACGCATGTACTGTTCTTCTATTTTCTTTTTTCTACTCTGCATGTTATTCCTGTGCTCACATGTTAATCCATGTTGTTTTCCTTATTCATTGCTATATGTGTTTACGGTCGAGTTCTATGATTGTTGTTTACTTTACTGAACTCTGTTTATGTTCTTACTAAGCATATTTCATCTACTTTTGTTAAAGCTCGTATCATCTCTTTCTTCTGAACCTGTGTAAATTTTGGGTTTTCTCAAACATGTTCTCATGACCTTGAATTAGTTTTCTTTCTACCATGTATGTTTGTTTCTCATAAGTCTTTGGAAAAGACTTCTGAGCCTCTCTCAAGTGGCTTGCTTTCTCACCTCTATGTCTGATTCAATTCGAAAACCCTAGGATTTGGGGGTTTCTTGGAAATTTTGATTTGTGTGCGAGTTAGGGTTCTATTTTGGGACCCTGGACTCCAGACTCGTTTTGAGTCTGCAAACTAGACTTATACCACTTTTGCTTATGATTCTGGACCTCTTTTTGATTAACTTCTCTTCCAAATAACTTGACAACCCCTTCTTGATTCACTTATTTGTGTGCTTTATATATGAGAAACTCCTCTTTCAAAAGGTTTACCAACTAATTGATATATTCTGAAATCCTTTTAATAAGGATGACAGATTGTCACTGATTTTCTTTGATTGAACTTCCTTTACCTTTCCTGACTTGGTTCATTCTAATTGAACTTGTAATTTTGGTTTCACTGGTTGTTTGATTGATTCCCTTGCCATATTTAGCACAAACCGTGTACCACTGATTGTTTTCCTTAAATAACTCCTATGTATTACCCTTCTTATGCTACTTTGAAAAGGTTTTAATTAAAACTCCTTTCCTTAACTGGCTTTTACCCATTGAAATCAGAATCCCTTAACCAAAGGGAGATTTATTTCAATGTTATTTCCTTGCCTCTCTTACTTGTTTTCTGCACTATAAAAGGGACTACCCTTCTCCACTTTTAAGGGGACGGACACACTACCAATCCTTAACATCCAATTCAATACTTACACACTTGTAATACTGCTTTGAATTCAATACTCTTTCAACACTCTGCTTTGCTTGAAATCTTTGGGAATTACTTTGCTTGCAACTTGGCCTTTTCGAGATTACTGCTTTTATGCAACTTGGCCTTTTCGAGATTACTGCTTTTACTTGTTTTCCCTGAGACTGGTATGTTCTGATTCAATTTTTGCCTCACCCCTATGTGTTTACTTTATAGTTTCAGCACTCTTGTTTACTTTGCTGTTCGTGTTTAGTGATTAAACTATATATGTTCTTTCATTGCACCTGTTTCTATTGTGAATCCCTACCCCCTATTCCCTTTATGTGTTTGAGTTAAGGTTCTTGGCCTGACAGTATCCAAATTACTGCCCAGGTCAGAACCTGTTCCTCAATGGATCCTAACTCATCATATTTGGCTAACAGGCTGGTCAGGGGTGTGCCAGCACTCTTAATTGCTGGGCATGACCACCAGCCTGCCATGTCTTTCCCTAATTCCCCTCTATGCACTTACACTTACTCTTAGACTCTTAAGTTCTGCCCCCCTCCTATGAGCCCTGCTTTGGGACCTTGAGTTCCTTCTGAACTTGGACATTTGAGGGCTGGCCTTTCCACACTGCACCATGATCTAATGCTGCAATGTATTTGGGGTGTAAGCACTGCCCGGAGCCCCTTTGAAACTCTTGGAAACTTTGATACATCCCGAACATGAGAAAGGCTTTAGGAAATCTGATCCTGGAAGTTGGTTTATCTCATATTGTTGTACTTTGAGTCTGAATTAGGCTGTTTGGTTGTAGCTTGAGTTTCTGATGTAATTTTTTTTTTTACTTTTTCTTGATTCACTCGGGTCTGTAATAATTTGTAATAACTATTGGGGATGGCTAGTGGAAAGGGATGGGAATTAATGCATGCAAAGGGTAGATAACTTGCCTATAGGATTTTCTGATTCCTGCGTTCATATAGACAGCATACTTATAGGTTACTTATAACTTCCTGCATTCATGTAGATAACTCGTTCATAAGGTTACTTATAAATTTCTGCACTTCTGCATTCTCATCTTAGAAATTCTGCCTATAAGTTTTTTTTTTTTTGCATTTCTGCATATAGAAATCATGTCTCTAAGTTTCTGCATTTTCGCATATAGAAATCATGATCATAGGGTTTTTGCACTTCTGCATATACATTGCATTAGGCAAACCATCATAGGTCTAATAATAATCAACTTTATTCTAGATACCATGCCTATAGGACTCTTGCATTTATGTAATCGTTTAAAACCAATAACACTTAGAAATCATGTCTATAGGAGTAATCAACTGAATCAGTTTCGTCTATTTCAGCCATGAGTCTAAAATCAGCCACAAGGTCGTTTAAAATCTACAGATCTTTTGTTTATAAAACCAGTAATCTTTTCTTTAAAATCAGTAGGCTCTGTTAGATATCATGTCTATAGGTCTCACCTAGGCATACCATTAAGTTGATTAATTAACTGTGTCAGTTTTGATAAACTACAACCAGAAAAGGCTAATTCGGATTTCTTATCTGAGAAATATGTGATAAATCAGCTTGTCCTAACGCTTTAAATTTAATTCAGACCTAATCAGTACCTGTAAGTCATGCTAAATAATTTGCTGCTTTGAATGAGGAGGCCTATTTGAGCCTTGAACTGCTATGTACTTCCCCTTTAACTGCTTTGTGTGTTTTGTTTGTCGCACTAGGTTTTTTGTCCTTTTAAAACTCTGAAAAGCCAATCTCCCTTCCCTTTAGGATTAGTAGTCCCAACTGCCTCTGGAACTGATAGGATTGGGGCGGGTAATAGCATGCAATAAGTAACGAGACCATTCAGCGATTTAATACCTTAACAGGGTGGGTAAGGGTAGACATGGATATGATGACCACGCGATAACACCGCGTGTATAAATGGTTATCGGGTGTTGCGTGGGGTGATCCATGTTATTTATAATCCTAGGACCCCCCCCCCCCTCTCCCTCTTTACTTATTTATTTATTTTTAGAATTTTTATAAAAGCTATAGATTTTGAGTTCTTAAAACTCCTTCTTTTACTTCAATCCTTTAAAAGTCTCTTTTAGATATTTAATTTCCGGCACTGTTTTTCTCCGAACCTCCGCCTCTTTTACACCTTTGTTTGATTTATTTGTACCAATTATTTGACCCCCTTTTTGCACTTATACATCCTTTAAACAATTATGAAATCGCCTATTTCTAAGCTTCAACATGCTTTTAATTTTTATGCTTTCCTTGTTGCAATCATTATGTGAAAGTTGTCTTGTTTGCTTACTTGTTGTTTCCATTCAAAGTCACAATTGTAGCATGGCCGGGAACCATACTAGTGGATCTTGGGGGGTGCCTAACACCTTCCCCCCGAGATAATTTCAAGCCCTTACCCATTATTTGGTTCTTCTTCTCTTTTGAATTTCTTAGTGTCCTAATGCACTTAATCATCAGGTGGTTACTCTTCTAAATTGCAAACCCAATTCCCAAAAGGAAAAGCTTTGTCCGCCCAAATGTCATAAACCCGATTTCGCCTTTAGAAAAAGGGGGCATCGACACTTCATAGGTGTAAGAGAACCTCAGAATGTCTTGAGCTGTTGTTGGTAAAAGATACTCGGTGCATAGAGCAGGTAGTTGCTTGGTTGTATTGGGATGAGGTTGCATTCTGCAGTGTCTGAAGTGCTAATGAGGCACAGGGTGTTCAATTCTTTTGGTCGGGCTAATTGCGATTTCAGTAGAGTGGATGACTTGAGGGAATGGTTCTAATGCTTCTACATATAACAATTGGGTATTGTAAAGTTGCATATGTGGTTAGAAACTGAGTTTTCATTGGGAGATGTCAAGACTTGTGGTATTTGCTATAAATTGTGGATTCTACGTATTAGTATTAGGAAGGTAAAGGTAACGGATTTAGATTCGTAAGAAGTCTCTTCGGAGTAAAGTATTTTGAAGGTGGTGGTTTTAGGGTTATTTAAGAGAGTATTCAGCAGCTTATAAGTTTTAGACGGTGTGGTTTTGTGCTTGGGTCTCGTGTGGTGAGTTTGAGTTGAGGAAATATGATGCTATGGCAAGGAGGAGTATCAATTGAAGGTAAATCAGAAGGGAGCTCGGATAGATGAGATAGCTTGGTAGTAGGCCAGATCGGTATGGTAAGGATATGATTAGTTCTTTGGGTGTTCACGAGGTAATGAGTTCTACAGGTATTTCGCGGTGATGCTCTTGGGTTTTAGTGGCTTGCGTAGGTTGGATTGCGCTAGGAGGATTTAGTCCTGTCAGACTTGGTTTTTGTGAAAGGGGAGTCGGAGAGTTCTTGTTGATTCTACCGCGGTTAGAGATGTATATTTTCTGCTGGCGTGAGGAGCTTGAGATGTATAGTGATTTTCTTCTAGAATGGGATCAATGGAAAAGTTCTTGTTTGGTTGAGTACATAGTTGCTTGTGGCTCGGAAGGGATACGAAATTCTCATGTTATTTTAGTATGGATTGGTACTGCTAGTTGGAGGTTATTTGGCGAGGGTATATGTTTCAGAAAAAGGCAATGTGATTAAGTTGATGGTATTTCGGTAGTATTGCTGCACTTTCTTGTTGGATCAACTGCTGATATTCGAGTTTGCTTGGGGGCACAGAAGAATGTTAGAGTATCTCTCATGGAGTGACTGGATATTAGAGATGTGGTATGTGCTCGGACGGTGGAATTTTAATCGGATATATGATTCGTGTGCTATATGGAGTTGGAGACTAGGAGTTCTCATATTCAGGCTATATTGTGGTTGCGGGTCGTGTGTATCGGCACTGTTCAGTGACTATCGGGGTTTGGAGACCCGAGGGGATCTTTTGCTACTTGGTACGTTAGATTTTGGAGGTGATATTGGGTATGGACTGGTTGTCTCAGTGTTGTGTCATTCTGAGCTATTGCGCTAAGGCGGCGATGTTGGTTATGCCGGGAATGCCACGGATCGAGTGGCGAGGTTCGACGGATTATGTTCTTAGTAGAGTGGTTTTATATTTCGAAGGCCCAGCGGATGGCTGGGAAGGATTGTTTTTCTTATTTTGGGCTCTCGTGATGGATGTCAGTGCAGAGGCTCTTCATATTGATTCAGTTCCGGTGGTAAGGGACTTTTCGGATGTGTTTCTTATGGCCGGGTATGTCGCCAGGCAAGGTTGTTGATTTCGGTATTGATTTGATGTCGGGCACCGTATCGTATGGCACCGATAGAGTTAGAGGAGTTGAAGGAGCAGCTTCAGGATTTTCCTTGATAAGGAGTCCGTTGGCAGGCCAATGTTGATGTGTGTTCTAATTTGAGTCGGCTTGGTTGGCTCCGGCTGGCATTATTGAGGGATGTGTTGATTCGATTGTTTTTGAGCCTATTAGTAATCTGGGGAGGTCTATGAGTTACCTTTCTATGTTGCGTAGTGTATGTTATTTGTTTCACCGTGGGTGTGATGATTTGCTTTGGTTCTAGACATCAAATTGTGCGTGGTTGTCGATTTCGAGCAGAGTGACTTGAGGTGTTTGATGTGGAGCAGTATTTGGATAGGATCGCACATTTCAGCAAAGTTATGTGGAGATATGACCTTGCGGGTTAGGTTCGTGTGTTCTATTTCTTTGATGTGAGACGAGTTCTCAGCCTTGTGTTATTGTGGTACTAGTGAGCTTGAGGTACAACTCTTTCATTGAGTCATTTTCATGATTTGAGTATGTTCGGACTGTTGCTTATTGGTGCGCGCGTATTGTGCAAGTTGTGGCTTAGGCCTGTATTGATGTGTTATGTCACCAGAGTAGTGTGTTGGATTAGATGAGATCGTTGGGATCATTAATGAATACGAATGGATTCGATTTCAACATGTTGGAAGGTTAAATATCGAGGTTCAGCTCAGAAATTTGCAATGGTCCTTGCCAGGAGAGAAGTGGTTTCATGATTTGGTAGATCTGAGAATGGTTATGGCTTACTGCGTGTTTTATTCATCATTGTTAGTATATGAAAGCATTGGAATGAGACCTTAGTCGATAAGAGGTTTTATATCGGTATTCGGTTGTTGTGTGCAACTGATGTGATTAGAAGTTATCGCTACAAGTGTTTGAGTTATGTGGTATATCATGTGATTGCACCTGAGTTAGCAGGTATGGGTTAGCTTGTTCGGGCTTATTCAGAGTATAAATGTGAAATTCTGATTGTATTGATGATTTCGGAAGTGGGAATGTGGTTCTATAGTTTATGGGCTAGATTGGATTGTGAAATTTAAGTTTCTATGTATTATCGGACCTATATGAGATAGGGTGACGTGGGATCACCCCCGGGTATATGCATGGTAAGGGTATTCGGCGATTGGTTGGCTTTTGGAACAACTCTGGGTACGTTCGAGGATGAAAGTTTGTTTAAGTTGGGGAGGATGTGACGACCCGGCCAATTGCCTCATGAGTTACCGCTCCATTTCCCCCATTTTTGCTTCTTTATGCGTTGTTTATCCGTGTTTCGAGGTGTCGGGTTGGTTGGATTGAATCCGAAATGGTTTTGGTGAAGTTTGAGACACTTAGTCTCTTTTAAGAAGGTTTGAGCTGGAAAAGTCAACCAAACGTTGACTTATGTGTTAGAGGGATCGGATGTGAGTTCCGATGGTTCGGTTAGCTTCGGGAGGTGATTTATGACTTAGGAGTGTGATCGGAATGGGTTTTGGAGGTCCGGAGTAGAATTAGGCTTGAATTGGCGAAGTTGATATTTTGGCGATTTCCGGTTGATAGGCGAGATTTTGATCCAGGGGTCGGAATGGAAATCCGAGAGTTGCAGTAGCTTCGTTGTATTTGGTATGTTTGTGTCAAATTTCAGGTCATTCGGACGTGGTTTGGTTGGGTTTTTGATCGAAAGCGTATTTCGAAAGATTTTAGAAACTTAGGCTTGAATCCGATGTGTTTTGAGTAATTTGATGTTATTTGAGGTGTTTTGATGATTGGAACAAGCTTGAATAAGGTTTTAGGATGTGTTGGTGCCTTTGGTTGAGGTCCCGGAGGCCTCGGGTGAGTTTCGGGTAGTCATTCGGATTATTTTTGGAGTTTGAAAGTTGCAGATTTTTGTTCCAGCAGTTGCAGGTGTTTTGGCCTTCGCGTTCGCGAAGGGGAGCTCGCGTTCGCGAAGAAGGATTTGAGTCAGATGGGCCCAAGGTAATTTATTCATCGCGTTCGCGTGGAGGTGTTCGCGATCGCGAAGGTGTAGGTAGAAGGTGCATCGCGTTTGCGTCTGGCATGTCGCGTTCGTGTAGAGGAAGAATTTGGTCAACGTAAGTTTGTGCTTCGCGTACGCGAGAGTTTGACCGCGTTCGCGAAGAAGGGCAGTCAGACCTGGGTAGAATGTTTTTAAGTCGTTTCATCCGCGATTTTGAGGCTCATTTCCTCCATAGTTGATCATTTTGGGAGCTTTTTGAAGGAGATTAAAGAGGGATTCAAGGAGAAATGTCTGGAGGTAAGAATTTCGGACCTAAAACTTGATTCTATTGTGAAATCTACCTAGAAATTTATGGAACTTGAATTAAAAATGGAAGAGTTAGGGCTTGGAATTTTGGAATTTTGATTTGGGATTTTGAAGGGTCATTTGGACTCCGATTTTGGTGTTCTTTATATGCATAGACTCGTGGAGAGATAAGTAATCCATTGTTGTAAAAATTTCTGAGTTTCGAGAAGTGGGCTCGGGGCTCGGGTTTTGCTAATTTTAGGATTTTTGGTATTTTTTGATTGCTTTCGCTTGTGCTTTGTTCCCTTAGCATATTGTGACGTATTCGTTCTGATTTTGGATAGATTCGACGTGCGTGGAGGACGATTCGAGGGGCAATGGCGTCGCGAGCTAGAGATGTAGCCGGTTCGAGGTAAGTAATTGTTGTAAATGATGTTCTGAGGGTTTGAAACCCCGGATTGCACATCGTAGTGCTATATTGAGGTGAGGCACACGCTTAATGACGAGCGCGGGGTCGTGCACTATTGGGGATTGTGACTTGGTCCGTCCCGATTGATGATTTTACCGCGTATTTGATTGAAATCTATTTGCTATCATCATTATTTGGGTTGAATGCCATATTTGGGATTCGTGCCAATTATTTGAATCCTTCGGGGATTGTTGTTGATGTTTCCTCACTGTTTTGACTTTATACTTGAACTCAGTCATGTTATTCCACTGTTTTCAAAACTCAGTCATGTTTACTCTGTTTTAATACTCAAGTGATATTTAAATGATATTTTGGGCTGAGAAATACTATTTTACTGTTGCTCGAGAGGCTTATGTGATTTTTGACTGAGTAAGGCCGAGGGCCTGTGTTGTGAGGATATCTTTTGGGATCGGGCTGAACGCCGCAGCGGTGATACATATCTTTGGGATCGGGCTGCACGTTGCAGCGGTGATACACTGATTTGATTATGAGGCCGAGGGCCTGAGATTGTACGCGACGAGGTGGCTTGATATTGATATGAGGTCAAGGACCTGTTTATGATGCCACGAGATAGCTTGTTATTGCGCTTGGGCCGTAAGGGGCCCCTCCCGAAATCTGCACACCCCCAGTGAGCGGGGGTACCCAGTGTGATGTGTGATATAGCTCGAGGGGCTGGTTTTCTTCTATATGATTGCCCGAGGGGCTGGTACCGTTCTGAGATACTGTCGAGGGGCGAACCATATGTGCTTATCTTTCTTATTTTCCTGTCATTTACTTGCTTAATTGTGTATTTGTGCCCCAGGGGCGGATTTCTGTGCTTATCTGCACTAGTTGTTCTGCATTCATTTGCGTAACTGTTGAAAAAGGTATTTTCAAAAGGGTTTAAACTGAGCTAAGATGTTTTAAAGGATTTTACAGCTTCATTGCTTCTCTTACTGGTTTTGAAACTGCTTCTATATATCATGTTGATGCTCTTTTCGTGATTTTTTATCACTCATTCTTTATTTATGATTACTACTCACTGAGTTGGAGCACTCACTTTACTCCATGCACCTTGTGTGCAGATTCAGGTATTTCGGCACTCGGTAGCGGGTATTGGCTGAGCTGAGGCAGAGTCACCGGAGGTTAGCAAGGTAGCTGCCGGCGTTCGCAGCACTGGTGTTCTCCCTCTTTATTCTATTAGTCTGTACTTAGTACACTTAGGACTTCGTCAGTTGTATTTAGACCTAAGTAGATGCTCATGACTAGTGACACCCCGGTTTGGGCTGTGTTTGGGTTGTACCTCCGCATTATGATGATATTATCTGCTGTGTAGTATTATTAAATCATGTTATAGCCTGTTGTATTGATGTTTAGCTGTTTAACTTCGAATTAGAAATGTGTCGGCTGGCCTTGTCTTCACGAGAGGCGCCATCACGACCAGGTCTGGGTTTAGGGTCGTGACATAGCGCCCCTGGCAAAAGGGACGTTTGTACCATAGAATAGTAATAGTATGTATACCTAAACACCATCTGATTCGAAAGAACTATCATACAAGAATAAAGAAATCATAAGTATCAATCAAAAGCTCTAAACAATCACCACATAATCAAATAAAAGGATCATATAACTATCACATAATTTCCATAGCTTTAGGTTGGGGCATTTAATACTGTTCATCATCATTCACAATACCACTGCTTTCTTGCGCGGAGTCCGATCACGACCCAATCGGCTTGGTTTCCTCGTTTGGGACATGTATCACCGTCTTATTCTCACTTTCCAGATTCAACATCAGCACAATACCACCATGTGTGCGGCATGTCGTCCAATCACGACCCGATTGGCTAGGCCGTCTTACCAAGACATTGTTCCTTTTTCATTAATAATCTCATTTCAATCATTATTTCACATATATCAATTCATATGCACTTGGGGACACAATTATCACATCATACTTGGCGCTAGGCCACATTTCATAACTCAAGCTCTTTTTTCCCACACTTCACATCATTTCCACTTTCAACGTTAACCTTGAAATTTAGGATAATAGGCACATACAAGAGCAATTCAAGTTGAAAGCATAGATAAGATTTCACATAGTTGGCATAACAATCTCAGTTTTAAACTTGACTTGAAATCTAGGCATTTCAACACATGGTTCACATTCTTCACACATTTTTAAATTACCAAGAATAGTATATTGAACACATTGAGATACACCTTTCACGTATATATAGTTGCAACACCAATTCATGTGAAATAAAAATCAATAAAATCAATCAAATTTTGGTCTTACAACATTTGCATGGATACCAAAGGAGCTCAATTTCTAAGAAGAGGGGGTTTTATCCATACATACCTCAATAGAGCTTTCCTTAAATTCTTACAAAATTTCGGAACTCTTAGCAACTTCGATCTATTTTATGAGAATTACAAGTTGAACCAAAAATTAGAGAGATGATTAAGATTCTAGCTCATTTGAGTATATTATCAAGCACTAAGTGTGCATTGTGATTTTAGGACCTTTTTGTGAGAGATTTTATCATCCTACACCCCATTTGTTATATTTTTAGCTCACAATCCCCCCATACCCTATTATCATTCATGCATGCAAGATAATCAATCCTTATACCCATGAACTCACTTCTTAATCACTTATTTTAATAGGAATTTCGAAATCAAGGTTAGGGCACAAGTTCTTACCTCTTAGGATGAAGGCCTAGCAATTTTACTAGAAAATCTTCAATGATTTGGGAAAGGATTGTAGTGACTTGGTGAGAATTAGTCTCTCCCTCTAGAACTCCTTCTCTCACCCTAAATGCAGTAAAAATAGGGTCTAATTGGGTGTTTTTAATGAGATGGGGTCGGGTTTTAAAACATAGAAAATAGGAGCCCCGACTCGATCTGTGATCGCATATGCGACCGCATAACTGATATGCGGCCCGCAAAAGGGACCGCAAAATGGCCCTCAAAACTTGAACATTCTGCCCGGATATGCGACAAAAATGTGGTCCGCATACCTGTTCTGCGGTCGCATAATGCACCGCAGAACTGCACCTCGCAAAATTCCAAGGAGGTTATGCGATGACTATGCGGCCCGCATATTGATTATGCGATCGCATAATTGGCCGCATAGTTGACCTCAAAACTAACCAACATCCAGCCTTACTGTGCGGCAACTATGCGGTCCGCATAGCTATTATGCGACCGCATAATGGACCTCAGAAACGCGCTTTTCTGAAAAACATTTTTCCTTAACTTTTTAATGCACAGAGATTTCGGGTTTTTGAATAAAAATTTACCGGGCCTTACAATTACACTCTTTAGAATTATATTAAATAGTTTTTACAAGTAGATAATCCGAGATAGTAACATGTACATAAAATTTCCCATATGAAAGAGGTCGATCCAATGAATTGATCTCAAACCTTCTACATCTGGTTTTCAAGAAGCATTTATGGAGTAACGTTAATTTATTTCTTATACAAGCAACATTAATCAAAAGATGTTCAAAAAATTTCTTTCAAATTTTTTTTCACAAATTTCTTGCTCGTTATAAATTTGTATATCAGTTAAGAAAGAAGTTAAGCCATCCAATAGAAAGGAGAAGGCTCCAGTTTAGATATAACAAATCAAGACTTTTGACGTAACCTTCATTACATTTGTCGTACATGAACAAATCATACTTTGACTCTTTTTTTGTTGTTTTTTGGCATATACACTTATTTCATTGAGGGTGATTCGTTTTAAGTCGTTTTTATTTATATTTATATTTATATTTATACTACGTTAAAAACACAAAGGCTCTTATGAAATACCGTTCCTCTTTCTTATCCCTTAAAAATAAATTTTACACTGGCAAAATAGTCATTCAACTATTTCCTTAATAATCAAATAAAATTATTCTTATTAGCCTTTCCTTATTTGGACTATGTAGAAAGTTATAATATTTAGGACCTTAAAATCATTAATATTTTACCTTCTACAAAATATTTTATTTTAAATTATATAACATAACTATAACTATTTTTATGTTAATTGTCACGACCCAAATCCACTAAGGGTCGTGATGGCGCCGGACACCATTGTCAGGCAAGCCAACGCCAATTAAGTAGCAATTTCTCGTTTTAGATATTTCTGAAATCACTTCTTTTATACATTTAAACGATAAATAATAAATTTCACTGAATAAATAATGACACCTTTAGCAATTTTAAAATACTGAATAATCCCCTAGATATCCCAGAACCTGGTGTCACAAGTGCATGAGCAATTTCTAGGAAACAATATAATTCAATAACTGTCAAGAATTCAATTGGACAATAGAGAAAATACATTACAGTATCCGACAGAGACTCTGCTGACTGCAAGTCGTCTCAAGAAGTGCAGCCCACCTAAGTCCCTGTATCAACCATGCCGCTGTGCCCGACGAGGTCACTAGACGTACATGTGCCTGTGCAACAAAAATGCACAGCAAGTGTAGCATGAGTACGAAAATAACGTGTACTCAGTAAGTATCCCGTCTAATATCGAAGAAGTAGATACGGGAGGTCGACTTCGACACTTACTAGTGGTCCAATAATAATATACCAGTAGTATAAAAAAATCAAGGATTTTCATAAACATGGTTGTAACTCAATAGAATGAAGCAAGTAAACGATTCTTTTATTCATAGAGGAATTTCAAAATTCGTTTTCATCATTTATACATTTATTCTCAATCCGGGAAAGCAATATCCTCATTTATAAATATCAAGGAAAGCAATACAAGCATGCCTAAATCATGCCGAGGACGTACGGCCCGATCCAATAATATTTAAATTGTGCACTGCCAGAGGGTCGAATGGTGCGAACCATAGATGCATCTATTAATCTACCGAGGCGTTCGGCCCGTTCCACAATAGATAAACAAAATCAAACAATCAAATCAAGAATTCATCAAGGAGCAATTATTCAGGAAAAGGCCAGCTTCTCTTTTAAAAGTCAAGAAATGATGTCTAGCTTTTTAGAAATTTATTTATACGTTCGATATATTTTAAGTATTTTTTAGTTGACAACCAGGTTGCAGATATTACAAGTAAAGCATGCTTTTGGGCCCTAGACTACCCGTACTTAAGCATAATAGTAGCTACGCACGGACTCTCATCACCTCGCGCGTATGTAGCCCCCACAAATAGGAGAACATATCCAACTAATTCACCTATGGGGACAATTCCCTCTTACAAGATTAGAAAAGAGACTCACCTCGCTCCGAAGTTCCATAACCGGCATTCCACGCCCTTCACAAGGCTCAAATCGATGCACATCACTCCAAAACAAGCCAATATTTATGTAGACTCGTTATTATATGCTCAATTACTCATAATAATCCGATTTATAACAATTCCTAACCCCGATCGAAAAGTTGACAAAATTGTCCTCGGGCCCACGACGGATTCCAAAATTTTTTGAAAATAAAGTTTTTCCACAACCTCACGAACTCAAATATATAATTTACTCTCAATTTCATGTCCAAAATTGTGGTCAAAATCCAGGAATACTAAATTTCTAGATTTTTCTTCAAAATCCCTAAATTTCCACGATTTTACATGTTTAAATCCATATATAATCCTTGCATTTAACCCATAACCAGAATAAATCACTTACCTCTTGATGATGATGGAACCCCTTCTCAAATGCTCTCAATAATCGCCTAAGACCAAGTGGGAAATGAGGGAAATAAGCTAAGTCTCGGAATAAAAGCTCATGGCTCCGGTCGCAGATGTCGCATTTGCGACATCCGGCTCGCAAATGCGATGGTCGCATTTGCAACAAATGCATCGCAAATAAAAAGCCAAGACAACCCTGCCCAGGTCGCAGTTGTGATCAGATTCTTCGCAAAATGCAAACTTTTCCCGTAGTGTCCCAGGCTCGCAAATGCGAGCTCCATCTCGCAAATGCGATGGTTGCATTTGCGGCCAAAACACCGCAAATGCGGTCACACCAGCACCAGCAACCCCACTTCTCAACAAAATGCTCCGAAACTCATTCGAGCCCCCGGGGCTCCAAACCAAACACCCGCACAAGTCTAAAAACATAATACAGACTTGCTCAAGGCTTCAAATCGCATCAAACAACGCGAGAATCACGAATCAGACCCCAAATCAAACTTGATGAACTTTAAAATTTCAAACATCTACTTTCGATGCTTAAACATATCAAATCACGTCCGATTGAGCTCAAAATTTGCACACAAGTCATATTTGCCATCACGGACCTACTCTAACTTTCGGAATCGGAATCCAACCCCGATATCAAAAAGTCCACTTCCGGTCGAACTTCTCAAAACCTTCAAACTTCTAACTTTCGCCAAATGACTCCAAAATGACATACGGACCTCCAAATCCACTTCCGAGTGCGCTCCCAACACCAAAATCACCATACGGAGCTATTCCCAGACTCGGAATCCCAAACGGACATCGATAACACTAAAATGCACTTCAACCCAAACTTATGAAATTCTTCTAAAATGTCAACTTCCATCAAACTTTACTCAATTCTTTCAACTTAAAGATTCAGAAATGGGGATTTCTTTTCCAATTCAACTCCGAGCTTCCCGAAATCAAATTCCAACTACGGCACAAGTCTTAATACCCGATATAAAGCTGCTCACGGACTCAAACTGCCGAACGACGCACTAGAGCTCAAAACGACCGGTCGAGTCGTTACATTGATTTTCTAATTATTTAATTAGAACCTCGAAATCTTATTAAATTCTTCTTTATTTTGAATTAGCTAGAAGTTAAAGTCCAAATGTAATAACAATAGAATGTATTCCTATGTAATAATATATATATATATATATATATATATATATATATATATATATATATATATATATATCCCACCTAAAGAGAGCACTATGATGTAATCCTAATCCAATTTTAATTCATTAGAAACTTTATCTTCAACGGAAGCTTAAATCCAGGCTATGTTCCACAGTAATGTTAGTTTGAGTGCCCGTATGAATTACTAATATATTTGATTCTTTACCGTGTTCCTTAAGTGTAAAGTAAACAAGCACTAAAATGAACACAACGATTTTGACGTGAAAATCACCCGGCTCAAAAGGTACAAAAACCACGACCTACCACGTAGGATTTTCACCTCCAACTCCACTAGAACACTGAGCCAAAATGTATCATTTATAAGACTGTAATTAAATACTCTCCAGTACTCCAACTACTCCTATTTGATTCACAAGTTACTCTAACTTGTAAAGCAAAATACTCACTCCAACTCACTTATTATTTTTGACACTTGATTACAACTCAATTACCTACAACACATTCACTAGACTGATTCGGGAAGAATACAATGCAAGTACTAAACAAAAGTAAACAACTTATGACTCTTTAGTTGATGTGTAAAAGGATAGTTTAGAAATCCAAAGTCGATCCTATTTAAAACAAAACTTGAGACCTTCAAGGAGTCCTATTCATAGTCAGCTTCCACTTTGATAGGACTCCTACTATTCCAAGGATTCCACATGCTTTGGGACTTTAAGCTCTGAATGAATTATCCATATCTTCTAGAGCAGCGACCCTTATCACTTATAGTAGCCATCTTTCACCAAACTCTGACCTGGGTAACTCTGAGAAAAAGTTACTGTCTAGTACAGATGTACAAGTATCACTCTGGAGGACCTGATTCTTTCTCCCAAGGAGCTGTTTCTTCAGAACAGTTAAGCAGCTACGTTGAGCACCTGGTTCTTTGAACAATTAGTCATACTTTGTTAATCATCAAAACTTCAATACTCAACAAATTTACCCTTTTTGATGATGACAAACTTTGTACACAGCAGAACTAGATAATCATATCAATGAACCAGATAATCACAACAAGCACTATTGACAAACTTTCATGTTCACGCCATCTTCCAAACTTATCTTCCTCCTTTGGAATCTTCGAAAACACGAAAAAAATGTTAGACATTAAGCATAGATAATGTAAGATTCAATACCAAACATGCGACAACACAAGCTTAAGAAAGGGCGAATGTACTAGGCTGATGATCCAATATAGTACAAAGCAGTAAAGTAGAGCAATATGAGACATTAAATAATGCCAATAGAAGCCCAAGGCCTTGTCTTCATCATTAGAACAAAATAATCTAAGCATACTGCAAACTACTCAGACTAAGAAAAAAGGAACAAAAGATAAGGCATCACTAGAATTGCAAAAGAATGAAGGTGTCACGACCCAAAACTTAGCCTATCGGGATGACGCCTAACGTGGTACTAGGAAAGCCAACACCTCAAAACCTTTCCAACACTTTTGAATTGAAAAATGAAATAACATAGGTTTAAATCATTAAAACTCTCATAAACTGGATAGAAAGTCAAAACTTAATACGGAAATTCACAAAACCTGGGCGTCACTGAATACACGAGCGTCTATACAACACAAGTCTGAAAATACTGTCTATGAAAGGCTGAATTTCCGTATTAAGTTTCAGCCCGATCCACACTCATTCCAGACATATATATGCATGCAAGCCACTCGAGCACAATCAAATTGTTCATTTTTAGTTTCAATTATTAGGAATTATAGAGCTAAGTGTTTAAACCTTTATTTATTTACTAAACATTTCGAAGCAGTGTCTAACTCAGGACTGATATCATGAAATATGCTAAGCATCATGGAAGCAGTGATAAGGATCCCTGAAGGATACACATGATAGGCACAAAGCCCCAAACATATTCATAAAATCCAAGTAGGATGATTACCAAACAATTTCTAGTGAAGAACACAGTACGAACATCAATCGGAACGGACTAGGTCACGATCCCCAGTCACAATCGACCCCGCACTCGTCTTAGAGTACGTGTCTCGCCTCAATATAGCGTCACAATGTGATATACCGGGGTTTCAAACCCTCAGGTCATCATCTACATCTATTACTCACCTCAAGCCGACCACAAGTCTAGCTCGCTATGCCTTTTCCTTTCGAATCAACCTCTTCGCATGCCGAATCTGATTAAAACCACAACGAATACATTACCATAGGCTAAAGAAACATAACCCAATCGAAAAGACTCGAAAAACACCAAAATTCACTAAGTTGGCAAAACCCGAGCCCCGTGCCTACTTCTCGAAAAATTACAAAATTTACATCACTGGATTCCTCGTCTCGCCACGAGTCTACACATACCAATTTTACCAAAATCGGAGTTCAAATGCCCTTTCAAAATCCATTTTTACATCACAGCTTTCCAAGCCCTAACTTGACCCGTTTTTGATGAATTTTCCACAATTTACATGTAATTTCTACCATGAACTCGAATAATTAGGCCAAGAGACTTACCTCCAATTGATTCTCAGTCAAAACCCTCGAAAATCCTCGCCCAAAGCTCTCCAAGTCGCTTAAAAATGGTGGAAACTACCTCTTGTTCGCGGATGAAATATAATATTTTTAAACCCTTATGTGAACAGCGATTTTCGCATATGCGATCCCGCTTCCGCTTATGCGGCCAAAAATCCGCTTATGCAGTCTTCACTTAAAACCCGAACTTCGCTTATGCGACTCGAACTCCGCTTCTGCGGTTCCCTCAAAACCGCTTCTGCGGTACAATGTCCGCTTATGCGGACACGCTGAAGCGACCAACTTCCGCTTATGCGGAACTACCCTAACCCACACCTGGCCGCTTCTGCGATCGCTCACCTGCTTCTTCGGTCCATTTCCGCAGAAGCGGAAATACCAGATGACAGCAGCAACAGACCTGCAACACACCTCAAAACCTCTCGTTCAACCACCCGAATTCACCCCGAGGCCCCCGGGACCTCAACCAAAAATGCCAATACATCCTAAAACCTCATTCAAACTTGTTCCATCCTTAAAACACATCAAACAATGCTAAAACCATCAAATCACATCGAATTCAAGCCTAAGTTTCTTAAAAACTTCCGAATTACGCATTCGATCAGAAACCCGACCAAAACACCTCCGAATGACCTCAAATTTTGCACACATATCCAAAATCACCTTACGGAGCTACTGCAACTGTCGGAATTCCATTCCGACCCTCGGATCAAAATCTCACCTATCCACCGGAATTCGCCAAAATGCCAACTTTGCCAATTCAAGCCTAATTCCACTCCGGACCTCCAAAATCACTTCCGATCGCACTCCTAAGTCACAAATCACCTCCCGAAGCTAACCGAATCACCGGAATTCACATCCGAGCCCTCTAACTAATAAGTCAACATTCGGTTGACTTTTCCAACCCAAACCTTCCTTAAAGGGACTAAGTGTCTCATTTTCTATCCATACCGATTCAATTCAACTCTAACTCACCCGTTGCTGATAATAAAACATGAAAGAGCAATAAATGGGGGAAACGGGGCTGTAATACATGAGACGACGGGTTGGGTCGTCACATCCTCCCCAACTTAAACAAACGCTCGTCCTCGAGCGGGTCGAAAAGCATACCTGAGGTGTCAAATAGGTGAGGATATCTGCTCCGCATCTCCTGCTCAGTCTCCCAAGTAGCTTCCTCAACGGGCCGACCTCTCCACTGCACCTTACCGAAGATATATCCTTTGATCTCAATTTCCGAACCTGACGACCCAAAATAGCCACTGGCTCCACATCGTAAGTCAAGTCATCATCCAACTGAACCGTGCTGAAGTCTAACACATGCGACGGGTCCCCAACATACTTCCGGAGCATAGAAACATGAAATACCGGGTGAACTCCCGACAAGCTGGGTGGCAAAGCAAGCATGTAGGCCACCTCCCCAACTCTCCTAAGTATCTCAAAAGGGCCAATGAACCGTAGACTCAACTTTCCTTTCTTTCCAAATCTCATAACGCCCTTCATAGGCGAAACCTTCAACAAGACCTTCTCGCTTACCATGTAGGATACGTCTCGAACCTTCCGGTCCGCATAACTCTTCTGACGCGACTGAGCTGTACGAAGTCTCTCCTGGATCACTTTCACCTTCTCTAAGGCATCCTGGACCAACTCTGTCCCCAATAGTCTAGCCTCGCTGGGCTCAAACCAACCAACCGGAGACCTACACCGTCTCCCATATAAGGCCTCATACGGTGCCATCTGAATGCTGGACTGATAGCTGTTGTTGTACGCGAACTCTGCAAGTGGCAAGAACTCAGCCCAAGAACCTCCAAAATCAATAACACAGGCACGCAACATGTCCTCCAATATCTGAATGGTACGCTCGGACTGCCCGTCCGTCTGAGGATGAAATGCGGTGCTCAACTCTACCTGTGTACCCAATTCTTGCTGAAAAGTCTTCCAAAACTGGGAAGTAAACTGAGTACCCCTATCTGAGATGATAGAAACTGGGACCCCATGCAACCTAACAATCTCCCGGATAAAAATCTCTGCCAACCGCTGCGAAGAATAGGTAGTACACACCGGAATGAAGTGCGCGGACTTGGTCAGCCGATCCATAATCACCCAAATCGAATCAAACTTCTTCGAGGTACGAGGGAGACCACTCACAAAATCCATAGTAATCCTCTCCCACTTCCACTCGGGAATATCTATCCGCTGAAGTACACCACCGGATCTCTGATGCTCATATTTGACATGCTGACAGTTGAGACACCGAGCTACATAACTCACTATATCTTTCTTCATTCTCCTCCACCAATAGTGCTGCCTCAAATCCTGATACATCTTCGCGGCACCCGGATGAATGGAATACCGCGAGCTGTGGGCCTCCTCTAATAACAACTCCCGAAGCCCATCCACAATGGGCACGCAAATCCGGCCCTGCATCCTCATCACGCCATCATCATCAATAGTCACATCTCTGGCGTCATCGTGCTGAACCCTGTCCTTAAGGACAAGCAAATGTGGATCATCATACTGGTGCTCTCTGATGCGGTCATACAAGGAAGACCGAGAAACTACACAAGCCAACACCCGACTAGGCTCCGAAATATCTAACCTCACCATCCGATTGGTCAAAGCCTGAACATCAACTGCAAAGGGCCTCTCCCCAACTGGAATGTACGCCAAGCTACCCATACTGACCGCCTTCCGGCTTAACGCATCGGCCACTACATTAGCCTTCCCCGGATGATACAAAATGGTAATATCATAGTCGTTGAGTAACTCAATCCACCTCCGTTGCCTCAAATTAAGATCCTTCTATTTGAACAAATGCTTAAGGCTACGATGATCATTATATACCTCACAAGATATGCCATATAAGTAGTGCCTCCAAATCTTCAACGCATGAACTATAGCAGCCAACTCCAAATCATGTACGGGGTAGTTCTGCTCATGAGGCTTCAACTGACGAGAAGCATATGCAATAACTCCACCCTCCTGCATCAACACACATCCGATCCCAACTCTCGAAGCATCACAATACACAGTGTAAGAACCTGAGGCTGATGGCAAAACTAACACTGGAGCTGTGGTCAAAGCTGTCTTGAGCTTCTGAAAGCTCTCCTCGCACTCGTCTGACCATACGAATGGTGCACCCTTCTGCGTCAACTTAGTCAAGGGCGAAGCAATAGAGGAAAAACCCTGGATGAACCGGCGATAATAACCTGCCAAACCGAGGAAACTTCGAATCTCCGTGGCTGAGGACGGTCTGGGCCAACTCTGCACCGCCTCTACCTTCTTTGGATCAACTTGAATACCATCACTGGACACCACGTGTCCCAGAAAAGCTACAGACCCAAGCCAAAACTCACATTTGGAGAACTTTGCATAAAGCTTCTCCTCCCTCAACCTCTGTAACACCACTCTCAAGTGCTGAGCATGCTCCTCCTGGCTACGCGAGTACACTAGGATATCATCAATAAAAACGATAACAAATGAATCCAGATACGGCCGAAATACGCTGTTCATCAAGTGCATGAACGCGACTGGGGCATTAGTCAGCCCAAAAGACATAACCAGGAACTCATAGTGCCCATATCTAGTCCTGAAGGCAGTCTTCATAATATCCGAATCCCTGATCTTCAGCTGGTGATAGCCTGAACGGAGATCAATCTTCGAGAATACCCTTGCCCCTTGGAGCTGGTCAAACAAATCATCAATACGAGGTAGTGGATACTTGTTCTTCACTGTCACCTTGTTCAACTGTCTGTATCAATGCACATCCTCATTGTGCCATCTTTCTTCTTTACAAATAGCACCGGTGCACCCCACGGTGACACACTAAGATGAATAAACCCTTTATTTAGGAGTTCCTGAAGCTGATCCTTTAGTTCTTTCAACTCTGCTGGTGCCATGCGATACGGAGGAATAGAGATGGGCTAAGTGCCCGGCACTAGATCAATACCAAAGTCAATGTCCCTGTCCGATGGCATGCCCGGCAGGACTGCTGGAAACACATCAGGGAAGTCCCTCACGACGGGGACGGAGTCAAGACTAGGAGTCTCAGCTCCAATATCTCTCACGAAAGCCAAATAAGATAGACAACATTTCCCAACCATCCGTTGGGACTTTAGAAAAGAAATCACCCTGCTGGGAACATAATCAGTCGTACCACGCCACTCAATCCTCGGAATACCCGGAATAGCCAACGTAACCGTCTTAGTATGACAGTCCAGAATAGCATGGTATGGAGATAACCAGTCCATACCCAGAATAACATCAAAATCAACCATGCTCAACAGCAATAAGTCAACTCGGGTCTCCAGACCCCCAATAGTCACTAAACAGGATCGGTATACATGATCTACAATGATAGTATCACCCACCGGGGTAGATATATGAACAGGCAAAGCAAGACAACCTCGGGTAGTACCCAGGTGATGAGCAAAATATGAAGATACATAGGAATAGGTAGATGCGGGATCAAATAAGATAGAGGCATCTCTGTGGCAGACTGAGATAATACCTGTGATAACAGCATCTGAGGCAGCGATGTCCTTCTTGTCCGGAAGAGCATAGAATCAAGCCTGACCACCACCAGTCCGGCCTCCACCCCTGGGGCGGCCCCTGGCTACCTGACCTCCACCCCTAGCTGACTGGGCGAGTGCTGATGAAACAGGAGCAGAAGATGAGGGCTGATCCCTCTGCTGAGACTGACTACCACGACGCCGAGGACATTGTCTCCTCATATGACCGAACTCACCGCACTCGTAGCAACTACCCGGCGCTGGAGAAGGGGACTGATGGAAACCCCTCGCTACTGAAGAACCCTGGGCTGAAGAGGCAGGTGTAGAGCTCTGAGCTGGAAGGGCACTAAGTGAAGTCTGGCCCTGCTGAAATCCCTGATGACCACGGCTTGAAGAACGCCCNTCCCAGTTGAAATAGGAGAACTGAGTACAAGATTCTCACAAGCAACACAAGAGTCTAATGATGAAGAGATGCGAGTCAATTTGGATCTACTGGAAGGCAAGAGAGAAGCCCCATTAATAAGAATGGCAGCACAAAAGCAAGTGATCGAACGATATTACATCAGGAAAGCACGACTGCGATACTTCAAAACTGGGGACTTCGTGCTTAAAAAAGTTTTTCAATCTACAAAAGCGGCCAACGCGGGTAAACTAAGTTCAACCTGGGAAGGACCTTACAGAGTTCGAGATTTGCAAGAAAAGGAGCATACGAGTTGGAAACAATGGACGGGAAGGTGCTTCCTTCGCATTGGAATGCAGTTCATTTGAAGAGATACTACTTCTAAGGAAAAACCCACGGTCAGGTATCACCATGTTAAATTATATTTGTTTTTGAATTGTTAAAAT
This sequence comes from Nicotiana attenuata, assembly GCF_001879085.1. Lineage (NCBI taxonomy): Eukaryota > Viridiplantae > Streptophyta > Magnoliopsida > Solanales > Solanaceae > Nicotiana > Nicotiana attenuata. The sequence goes on from NW_017671527.1 coordinate 122,428, forward strand.
CTTACTAACAATTTTAGATGATAGGCAAAACGCTAACCCGTACTAAATGATGAGTCACGACCTGTAAGGCAAAATGGAATAAACTAAAATTCCTGGCCCAGGGACACAATTATTCTGATAGAAATTTAAACGGGTTAAGCAGTCTTCATCTATAATCGTACCTCCGAGTCCCGTATGTATTTCCTTTTCAGGAAAAGGACCAAATGAGAAAAACTATCAAGTTCTCGAGGCTTCATACTTCAACACTCAAACACTTGGGGGACTACATAATATACACAACTATATATAAAGAGGGCAGAGAAGATTGAAGAAAAATCAAGCCTGGGAAAAAGTCAAGTGCAGAGTAATAAAAGTCAAATGAAGTCATGAGCCAAGGCTAATGAAATCTTTACTGTAATTAGGGTAAAAGCTGTGTACTAAAGCAGGTTGTAAAGAAAAACCTTGCATTTATTGTTCTAAAACGGGTTATAAAGAAAAAACTCGTGTTTATTATTTTTTAAACAAAAAATCTGTTACAAGAAAAAACAGTTACGAGAAAGTTATAGATATAATTCAAGCATATGTAAAGTATTATACAAAACTTGTCAAAGTCCAGAAGTAAAAATTTCTCGAAGTTATTGCAAAAAACATGTGTGTTCCTATCTCTTTTATCGTATGATCACACCATTATGAAGTTGAGACGTCTTCTTCATTAAGTGTCAAAATATAAAAGGGCCCTCTTTTATAAAACTCATGTTATTTAGTCATGGGATTAACAGAAGCATTTTTCAAAGAACAAAAATGCACACTATTCTTTAAGTCCTTAAAAATAAAAAGGCAAGGATAGAACATATGAAAGTGCAATGATAAATAAATGCTTCCTAATATTTAAAATTAAAGACTAAGTATAAACTTAGTCATCAAATTGTTTATACTAAATGCCCCATAACAAGACTTGGGGACTTGTACTTCCAAAAATCAACCCCCAAATAGTAGCCAAGGGTTTGATTACAAAAACTCTCAAATGAACCCAAAAGCTTTAAATACTGTTTTCCAAATAGGTACCTGCAAAAAGAAATTCAAAAATAGATATAAATTTTTACTAAGAGGAAAGGATTGAAGGAGGATCATCAGCGTGCTCAACTGGAATAGCATCACCAATGGAAGTGGGTTGATTTCCAACCATTGGAGTATCAATAGATGAAGTTTCAACTTGACTTGCAGTAAGGGGCACGATTGAGCTTGAAGAGGGTGCATCACCCGAGGCAATTCCAGCGGTCACGGGAACATCGACTCTGGTAGCTTTAGCTTCGGAAACTTCAATCGCGGGAGAAGGGAAGTCCAATGGTTGTTGATATTTTTCAATAGTTTCCATCACCTTAGCTAACTCTGACTCCAGATTAAAGTTTTCTTGGCTGGCTTCAACTAAGGCATCACGACGGGAGTTCAGAAAAGCCCAGCTTACATCAACCGCAGCCTTATCTTCAAGAAGCTCATAATCTCTTTCCCAAGCAACAATTTCATTTTTGAGACTCTCATTTTCATTCAGAGATGAGTTATAAGAGGCTTGGAGAGGCATGAGATTTTTCTAAGGCCTTCACCTGGTCTTCAGAAGTTCGCAGATTTTCTTGGGTTTGAGTCAAATTTTGCATCAAATCTCCAGCATAAACTTCTTTTTAATTTAAAAGAGCTCTCAACTCTCTAATCTCTTCACTTGATTTAGATAATTGTTCTGAGAAAGAAGACTCGAGGCGCTCTCTTTCTTTCTCAGCCTGACTTGAAGAAGCCTTAAGAACCGCAAGCTATGAAGTTAATGCTCTCACCTGCTGTTCCAGGTTATTCCTGCTCTCTTGTAAATCTTCTATTGTTATTTGAGCACTATCAAATTGGTCCTTCCAATTAGTTGCTTCCAACTGAAAGTCACGAGCTTCCCTCTCTGAATCAAGAACAACCTTTTCAGAGTCGCGTGCCACCTTCTCTAATAAAGAAATTCTGCTCATCAGCTCTGTACCAATAAGGTTGGCCTGAAAATGATAAGGAAAGAAAAATTAGAATTCTAGAAAAATTCTGGCAAAATTAAGGAAAGAAGGGGCAGACCTTCAAGGTGGAATGAACTATGTCGTTCATCAGAGTCAGGCAGCTATGGCTATTCATTTTTTCTTTCTCAATTGGGCCTATTAAGGGTTCAAGCCAAACATCCGCCTGACCGGATTTCCTCAAAAGGCTGTTGTTATGTCACGACCCTAATCCCGGTCGTGATGGCGCCCAACACTGATGCTAGGCAAGCCCGACTAATTAAATACTCTCAACCCAAATACGTAATCCGTTAACAAATAATACAATTAAAATAGCAAATGTCAAGGTTCCAATCCGAATCTAAATAAAATAGTACAAAAAATAATAACGAATATTCCAAACATTCCCCAATAGATCTGGAGTCACGAGTCTACAAATACCAATTTTACCAAAATCGGAGTTCAAATGCCCTTTCAAAATCCGTTTTTACATCACAACTTTTCAAGCCCTAGCTTGACCCGTTTTTGATGAATTTTCCACAATTTACATGTAATTTCTACCATAAACTCGAATATTTAGACCAAGGAACTTACCTCCAATTGATTCTCAGTCAAAGCCCTCGAAAATTCTCGCTCAAAGCTCTCAAAACCGCTTTAAAATGGTGGAAACCAACTCTTGTTCGCGGATGAAAACAATATAAAAAAAAGCCCTTCTGTAACAGTTGTTTTCGCTTCTGCGACAATTTCACCGCTTCTGCGGTGACCGCTTTTGCGGAACTTCGTCCGCTTCTGCGGAAAGCCCTGGTCCCTCAAGGACTGCTTTTGCGACCAATACGCCGCATCTGCGGAACCGCTTATCGGTCCCTTATCCGCAGATGCGGAAATGACAGAACCAGCAACTTCAAACCTGCAACAAACTCCGAATTCTCCATTTAACCACCCAAATTCACCCCGAGGCCCCCCGGGCCTCAACCAAAAACACCAATACATCATAAAACCTCATTCAAACTTGTTCCCATCATCAAACCACATCAAACAACGCTAAAGCCATCAAATCACATCGAATTCAAGCCTAAGTTTCTTAAAAACTTCCGAATTACACATTCGATCAAAAACCCGACCAAAACACCTCCGAATGACCTGAAATTTTGCACACATATCCAAAATCACCTAACGGAGCTACTGCAACTCTCAAAATTCCATTCCGACCCTCGGATCAAAATCTCACCTATCCACCGGAATTCGCCGATGCCAACTTTGCCAATTCAAGCCTAATTCTACTCCGGAGCTCCAAAATCACTTCCGATCGCACTCCTAAGTCAAAAATCACCTCCCGAAGCTAACCGAATCACCAGAATTCACATCCGAGCCTTCTAACTAATAAGTCAACATTCGGTTGACTTTTTCAAACCAAACCTTCCTTAAAGAGACTAAGTGTCTCATTTCCTATCCAAACCAATTCAATTCAACTCTAACTCACCCGTTGCTGATAATAAAACATGAAAGAGCAATAAATAGGGGAAACGGGGTTGTAATACATGAGACGACGGGTTGGGTCGTCACATCCTCCCCAACTTAAACAAACGCTCGTCCTCGAGCGGGTCGAGAAGCATAGTTGAGGTCTCAAATAGGTGAGGATATCTACTCCGCATCTCCTGCTCAGTCTCCCAAGTAGCTTCCTCTACGGGCCGACCTCTCCACTGCACCTTTACCGAAGCTATATCCTTTGATCTCAATCTCCGAACCTGATGACCCAATTTAGCCACTGGCTCCACATCATAAGTCAAGTCATCATCCAACTGAACCATGCTGAAGTCTAACACATGGGACGGGTCCCCAACATACCTCCGGAGCATAGAAACATGAAATACCGGGTGAACTCCCGACAAGCTGGGTGGCAAAGCAAGCATGTAGGCCACCTCCCCAACTCTCCTAAGTATCTCAAAAGGACCAATGAACCGTGGACTCAACTTTCCTTTCTTTCCAAATCTCATAACGCCCTTCATAGGCGAAACCTTCAACAAGACCTTCTCGCCCACCATGTAGGATACGTCTCGAACCTTCCGATCCGTATAACTCTTCTGACGCGACTGAGTTGTACGAAGTCTCTCCTGGATCACTTTTACCTTCTCTAAGGCATCCTGAACCAACTCTGTCCCCAATAGTCTAGCCTCGCTGGGCTCAAACCAACCAACTGGAGATCTACACCGTCTCCCATATAAGGCCTCATACGGTGCCATCTGAATGCTGGACTGATAGCTGTTGTTGTACGCGAACTCTGCAAGTGGCAAGAACTCAGCCCAAGAACCTCCAAAATCAATAACACAGGCACGCAACATGTCCTCCAATATCTGAATGGTACGCTCGGACTGCCCGTCCGTCTGAGGATGAAATGCGGTGCTCAACTCTACTTGTGTACCCAACTCTCGCTGAAGAGTCCTCCAAAACTGGGAAGTAAACTGAGTACCCCTATCTGAGATGATAGAAACTGGGACCCCATGCAACCTAACAATCTCCCGGATGAAAATCTCTGCCAACCGCTCCGAAGAATAGGTAGTACACACCGGAATGAAGTGCGCGGACTTGGTCAGCCGATCCACAATCACCCAAATCGAATCAAACTTCTTTGAGGTACGAGGGAGACCACTCACAAAATCCATGGTAATCCTCTCCCACTTCCACTCGGGAATATCTATCCGCTGAAGTATACCACCGGGTCTCTGATGCTCATATTTGACCTGCTGACAGTTGAGACACCGAGCTACATAACTTACTATATCTTTCTTCATTCTCCTCCACCAGTAATGTTGCCTCAAATCCTGATACATCTTTGCGGCACCCGGATGAATGGAATACCGCGAGCTGTGGGCCTCCTCTAATATCAACTCCCGAAGCCCATCCACATTGGGCACGCAAATCCGGCCCTGCATCCTCATCATGCCATCATCATCAATAGTCACATCTCTGGCGTCATCGTGCTGAACCCTGTCCTTAAGGACAAGCAAATGTGGATCATCATACTGATGCTCTCTGATGCGGTCATATAAGGAAGACCGAGAAACTACACAAGCCAACACCCGACTAGGCTCCGAAATATCTAACCTCACCATCCGATTGGCCAAAGCCTGAACATCGACTGCGAAGGGCCTCTCCCCAACTGGAATGTACGCCAAGCTACCCATACTGACCGCCTTCCGGCTTAACGCATCGGCCACTACGTTGGCCTTCCCCGGATGATACAAAATGGTAATATCATAGTCCTTGAGTAACTCAAGCCACCTCCGCTGCCTCAAATTAAGATCCTTCTGTTTGAACAAATGCTGAAGGCTGCGATGAACAGTATATACCTCACAAGATACGCCATATAAGTAGTGCCTCCAAATCTTCAACGCATGAACTATAGCAGCCAACTCCAAATCATGTACGGGGTAGTTCTGCTCATGAGGCTTCAACTGACGAGAAGCATATGCAATAACTCTACCTTCCTGCATCAACACACATCCGATCCCAACTCTCGAAGCATCACAATACACAGTGTAAGAACCTGAGGCTGATGGCAAAACTAACACTGGAGCTGTGGTCAAAGCTGTCTTGAGCTTCTGAAAGCTCTCCTTGCACTCGTCTGACCATACGAATGGTGCACCCTTCTGCGTCAACTTAGTCAAGGGCGAAGCAATAGAGGAAAAACCCTGGACGAACCGGCGATACTAACCTACCAAACCGAGGAAACTTCGAATTTCCGTGGCTGAGGATGGTCTGGGCCAACTCTGCACCGCCTCTACCTTCTTTGGATCAACTTGAATACCATCACTGGACACCACGTGTCCCAGAAAAGCTACAGACCCAAGCCAAAACTCACATTTGGAGAACTTTGCATAAAGCTTCTCCTCCCTCAACCTCTGTAGCACCACTCTTAAGTGCTGAGTATGCTCCTCCTGGCTACGCGAGTACACTAGGATATCATCAATAAAAACGATAACAAATGAATCCAGATACGGCCGAAATACGCTGTTCATCAAGTGCATGAACGCGGTTGGGGCATTAGTCAGCCCAAAAGACATAACCAGGAACTCATAGTGCCCATATCTAGTTCTGAAGGCAGTCTTCATAATATCCGAATCCCTGATCTTCAGCTGGTGATAGCCTGAACGGAGGTCAATCTTCGAGAATACCCTTGCCCCCTGGAGCTGGTCAAACAAATCATCAATACGAGGTAGTGGATACTTGTTCTTCACTGTCACCTTGTTCAACTGTCTGTATCAATGCACATCCTCATTGTGCCATCTTTCTTCTTTACAAATAGAACCGGTGCACCCCACGGTGACACACTAGTACGAATAAACCCCTTATCCAGGAGTTCCTGAAGTTGATCCTTTAGTTCTTTCAACTCTGCTGGTGCCATGCGATACGGAGGAATAGAGATGGGCTTAGTGCCCGGTACCAGATCAATACCAAAATCGATGTCTCTGTCCGGCGGCATGCCCGGCAGGTCTGCTGGAAACACATCAGGGAAGTCCCTCACGACGGGGACGGAGTCAAGACTAGGAGTCTCAGCTCCAATATCTCTCACGAAAGCCAAATAAGATAGACAACCTTTCACAACCATCCGCTGGGCCTTTAGAAAAGAAATCACCCTGCTGGGAACATAATCAGTCGTACCATGCCACTCAATCCTCGGAATACCCGGAATAGCCAACGTAATTGTCTTAGCATGACAGTCCAGAATAGCATGGTACGGAGATAACCAATCCACACCCAGAATAACATCAAAATCAACCATGCTCAACAGCAATAAGTCAACTCGGGTCTCCAGGCCCCCAATAGTCACTAAACAAGATCGGTATACATGATTTACAATGATAGTATCACCCACCGGGGTAGATACGTGCACAGGCAAAGCAAGACAACCTCGGGTAGTACCCAGGTGATCAGCAAAATATGAAGATACATAGGAATAGGTAGATCCGGGATCAAATAAGACAGAGGCATCTCTGTGGCAGACTGAGATAATACCTGTGATAACAGCATCTGAGGCAATGGCGTCCTTCCTGTCTGGAAGAGCATAGAATCGAGCCTGACCACCGCCAGTCCGGCCTCCACCCCTGGGGCGGCCCATGGCTACCTGACCTCCACCCCTAGCTGACTGGGCTGGTGCTGATGAAACAGGAGCAGAAGATGAGGGCTGATCCCTCTGCTGAGACTGACTACCACGATGCCGAGGACACTGTCTCCTCATATGACCGAACTCACCGCACTCGTAGCAACTACCCGGCGCTGGAGAAGGGGACTGATGGAAAACCCCTCGCTGCTGAAGAACCCTGGGCTGAAGAGGCAGGTGTAGAGCTCTGAGCTGGAAGGGCACTAAGTGAAGTCTGGCCCTACTGAAATCCCTGATGACCATGGCCTGAGGAAGCCCCACTGTGCTCTGGACGATCTGACTGAGGAGGCCTGAAGGAACGGCCTCTGCCACGCTGGAACTGGCCCCTAGACGGAGCACCACAGAAACTACCTGAACCTCGAGGCCTCTTTGCCTCTCTCTCCTCACGCTCCCGACGGCGAACCGTCTCAATCTCTCCAGCCATGTCAACTACCTCCTCAAACGAGGCACCCATAACCCTCTCTCTGGTCATCAAAATGCGGAGTGAATAGTTGAGGCCATCCACGAACCTCCTAATCCTTTCCCGATCTGTCGGGATCATCCAAGTGGCATGCCGAGCTAGCTGCGTGAATCTGAACTCGTACTGGGTCACAGACATGTCCCCCTGAACCAACCACTCGAACTGACGACGCAGCTCCTCCCTGTGAGACTGCGGTACATACTTCTCCAGAGAGAGAGCGGAGAACTGCTGCCATGTAAGGGGCGCTGCACCAACCGGCCTACGCCTCTCGAAGTCCTCCCACCAGGTGAATGCAGACCCTGAGAATTGGAAAGTAGTAAAAGCCACACCACTCAACTCTAAGATCCCTGCAGTGCGAAGCATACGCTGACACTTATCCAGAAAACCCTGGGCATCCTCGCCTTCAGCACCGCTGAACCTCGGAGGCTGAAGCCTGCCGAATCTCTCAAGACGACGCTGCTCATCGTCCCGCATAGCTGGAACCTCATAGGCTGGAGTTGGTGTAACTGGTGCAACTGGAGCAACTGGAGCAACTGGCGGAGCTATGGCTGCTTCTGGTGTCTGAAGTCCCTGGGTAGCCTACTCAGGTGTGTGAGCAACAGGGGTCTGATGTCCTCCCCCGGTCTGGGAAGCAGCTGCTGCAGTAGAAGCTGAGACCGCCTGAGCCAGGCCAGTGCAAACTGATAGTATCTGTGCCAAGGTCTCCTAGAGACCAGGAATAGCAATAGGCACTGCTGGTGCCTGCACAGGTGCTGCTGGGACATCGACAACTGGAGTCTGGTCCTGAACTGTGGCAGTTGGTGGGTCAGCAGGTGCTGTCTCTGCTGCCCTACCTCGACCACGACCACGACCGCGTCCACGGCCTCTAGTGGGTGGTACTGGTGGTCGACCATCGCGTCCGGTAGCACGAGTTCTCGCCATCTGCGAGAGAATAGAATACAGGAATTTAGTTCTCGAATCATAAAGCCACACGACAAGAATTTCAAGAATATGGAGTGTTCCTAAAGGTTCTGCAGCCTCTCGAGGAGAAGTACAGGCGTCCCCGTACCGTTCCGCGAGACTCTACTAAACCGGCTCATGACTCGCGAGGCCTAGTAACCTAGGCTCTGATACCAACTTGTCACGATCCCAATCCCGGTCGTGATGGCGCCCAACACTAATCCTAGGAAAGCCCGACCAAATTAAATACTCTCAACCCAAATACGCAATCCGTTAACAAATAATACGATTTAAAATAGCAAATATAAAAGTTCCAATCCGAATCTAAATAAAATAGTACGGAATATAATAACGAATATCCAAATATTCCCCAATAGATCTGGAGTCACGAGTCTAGAGCCTTTAGATGAAACAGAGTAATATATCCATAGTAATAAAGAAGTCTAGGATATGGAAAGACAAATGAAATAAAGGGGAGGAGTCGGGTCCTGCGGACTACCTCAACAACTCCTGAAAATAAACTTTACGAAAATGGCAAACAGCTCCACTAAGTCTCCGGAGCACCTGAATCTGCACACATGGTGCAGGGAGTAAAGTGAGTACTTCCAACTCAGTGAGTAATAAACATATATAATGGCTGAAAGTAAGAAATCCCGAAATATTACAATATAAGGTATAATCAGCGATTCAACACATAAAACGGTGGAACAATAACAACACTTGGACAAATAAGACAAATAGGTATAAATGCATGAATGCAATGCAATGCACATGAGCGCTGCGGCGCGCAGCCCGATCCATTTGGGTACCCGCGCTCACTGTGGGGGTTCAAACTCCGGAGGGGCTCCTACAGTCCAAGCGCAATATCATCATAACATTCGCTCGGCGTGCTGCCCGATCCACACTCAGTCCAGGTATATATATGCATGCAAGCTAATCGGGCACAGTCAAATTATTCATTTTAGTTTCAATTATTAGGAATTTTAGAGCTAAGTGTTTAAACCTTTATTTATTTACTAACCATTTCGAGGCAGTGTCTAACTCAGGACTGATATCATGAAATATGCTAAGCATCATGGAAGCAGTGATAAGGATCCCTGAAGGATGCACATGATAGGCACAAAGCCCCAAACAATTCATAAACTCCAAGTAGGATAATTACCAAACAATTTCTAGTCAAGAACGCAGTACGAACATAATTCGGAACGGACTAGGTCACAATCCCCAGTCATAATCGACCCCGCACTCGTCATAGAGTACGTGTCTCGCCTCAATATGCGTCACAATGTGATATACCGGGGTTCCAAACCCTCAGGTCATCATCTACATCTATTACTCACCTCAAGCCGGCCACAAGTCTAGCTCGCTATGCCTTTGCCTTTCGAATCAACCTCTTCTCACGCCAATCTGATTAAAACCACAACGAATACATTACAATAGGCTAAAGAAACATAACCCAATCGAAAAGACTCGAAAAACACCAAAATTCACGAAGTTAGCAAAAAACCCGAGCCCCGGGCCCACTTCTCGAAAAATTACGAAATTTACATCACTGGATTCCTCGTCTCGCCACGAGTCTACACATACCAATTTTACCAAAATCGGAGTTCAAATGCCCTTTCAAAATCCGTTTTTACATCACAGCTTTCCAAGCCCTAACTTGAGCCGTTTTTGATGAATTTTCCAAAATTTACATGTAATTTCTACCATAACCTCGATAATTAGGCCAAGAGACTTACCTCCAATTGATTCTCAGTCAAAACCCTCGAAAATCCTCGCCCAAAGCTCTCCGAGTCGCTTAAAAATGGTGGAAACTACCTCTTGTTCCCGGATGAAACATAATATTTTTAAACCCTTCTGTGAACAGCGATTTTCGCTTATGCGGTCCCGCTTCCGCTTATGCGGGACCGCTTTTGCGGCCAAAAATCCGCTTATGCGGTCTTCACTAAAAACCCGGACTTCGCTTATGCGACTCGAACTCCGCTTCTGCGATTCCCTCAAAACCGCTTCTGCGGTAAAATGTCCGCTTATGCGGACATGCTGAAGCGACCAACTTCCGCTTATGCGGAACTACCCTAACCCACACCTGGCCGCTTCTGCGATCGCTCACCCGCTTCTGCGGTCCATTTCCGCAGAAGCGGAAATACCAAATGACAGCAGCAACAGACCTGCAACACACCTCAAAACCTCTCGTTCAACCACCCGAATTCACCCCGAGGCCCCCGGACCTCAACCAAAAATGCCAATACATCCTAAAACCTCAGTCAAACTTGTTCTCATCCTTAAAACACAACAAACAACGCTAAAACCATCAAATCACATCGAATTCAAGCCTAAGTTTCTTAAAAACTTCCGAATTACGCATTCGATCAGAAACCCGACCAAAACACCTCCGAATGACCTGAAATTTTGCACTTATATCAAAAATCACCTAACGGAGCTACTTCAACTATCGGAATTCCATTCCGACCCTCGGATCAAAATCTCACCTATCCACCGGAATTCGCCAAAATGCCAACTTTGCCAATTCAAGCCTAATTCCACTCCGGACCTCCAAAATCACTTCCGATCGCACTCCTAAGTGAAAAATCACCTCCCGAAGCTAACCGAATCACCAGAATTCACATCCGAGCCATCTAACTAATAAGTCAACGTTCGGTTGACTTTTCCAACCCAAACCTTCCTTAAAGGGACTAAGTGTCTCATTTCCTATCCAAACCGATTCAATTCAACTCTAACTCACCTGTTGCTGATAATAAAACATGAAAGAGCAATAAATGGGGGAAACGGGGCTGTAATACATGAGACGACGGGTTGGGTCATCACAAGTCAAGGTCCGCGAACGCCGGACAACTACCTTGAAATCTCCAAATGATCAAGCTGCTCAGAAAATCAACACCTACCATGTCCAAAAACACTTGGATCTGCACACAAAGTGTATGGTGTAGCGTGCGTGCAACCAACTCAGTAAGTAACAAGACTAAATATTGAACTGAAAGCAGTGACGAGCTTCACGGATACAATTCAATTACAGAAAATATAATACAAGAAAAATAGATATGCTTTCGAGCTCAGCATTTTAAGCCAAGATAGTTAATTCATGTCAAGTTCAATTGAAACATGATATAGTATCTCTCAAAGACTGAATGACAGCGATATATGCCATCTGAAGTACAACAGTAATGAAATCAAGTGCAAAATCTCAAAGTAACAGTCACTCAGTCCTCCCATTCACTCCAACCTCATGGTCACTCATTCCTCACAGTCTCTCAGTTGTCCCAGTCGCTTGGCACTCGCACTCAGTAGGTACCTGCGCTCACTGGGAGTGTACAAACTCTAGAGGGGCTCCTTCAGCCCAAGCGCTATAACAAGCTAATCATGGCAAGAATAATAAAATATGATGCTGCGTGCAGCCCGCTCCCATAATTATCCTCACAATTAGGCTCTCGACCTCACTCAGTCATCAACCTCTCCAGTCTCTTCGGCACACAATAATCATGATAATCACCTCAAAAATCTATGATATAATGTATCAATAAAGAACAACAGAGACTGAGATATAATATGCAAGTAAACTATGACTGAGTATAAAACAACAATTTAGTAGATAATTCAACATGTAACATGACCTCTGTGGGTCTTTACAATATCAACACATAGCCTAAACATGATTTCTAACATGACTTGCAGTTCAAGTTCTATAACACATGAGGAATATAAGGATATCAACAGATTATTCAACAATAGAGTTCCATGGAATTGACTAATTCACAATTTCTACGGTGCATGCCCACACGGCCGTCACCTAGCATGTGCGTCACCTCAACACCAATCACATGACATTTAATACGAGGTTTCATACCCTCAGAACCAAATTTAAGGTTGTTACTTACCTCAAACCGTGCAAATCTCTATTCCAACACACCTTTGTCTCGTGAATCGGCCTCCAAAATCCTCGAATCTAGCCACAAACAATTCGATATAATCAACACGAGCTAAAGGAATCAATTTTATAAGAAAATACTAAGCTCTTGATCAAAAGTCAAAAAGTCAACTCAAAAGTTGGCCCCAAAGCCCAAGTCTCGGAATCGGGCAAAAGTCACTAAATCTGGAAGCCCATTCCGCCACGAGTCCAACCATACTAAATTTACCAAAATCCAACACCAAATCGACACCCAAATCCCCAATTTAAAATCACCAAATCCCTAGCTTCAAACTCCCAAATTACATCTCAAAACCACACAATCTAGGTGGGCAAATCAATGGGGAAACATAATTACTGAATGACTTAAACCACAAGTGACTTACCTCAAGATTCCCTTCGAAATTCCGCTCAAAAATCGCCTAAGCCCGAGCTTGAAATTACAAAAAATAAAGAAAATCTTGGGAACCCTCGAATTTAAACACTGCCCAGTGCTTTCTCACCTGCGGCCAAATATGCGCACCTGCGGAACTGCTTTTGCGGAAAACTCCGCTTCTGCGGAAGTCACTTAAGTCCACAAGGTCCAAACCTATGCTCCAGGTTCCGCACATACAGAAGCGTTTCTACGGCCAATGATCCGCTTCTCCGAAGTAATCCTATGCCTCTTCTCCGTATCTGCGGAGCCTTGTTCGCACCTGTGAGCTCGCAGATGCGGGTTACCACTTGCACTTGCATCCTACCCCAGGCAAGCCCAGCTACGCATCTGCGCAACATTAGTCGCACCTGCGGCCAAGACCCTCACAGGTGCAATCACACCAGAAGCTCCCAGTTCATTAGTGCACTAAGTCTCTTTTTCGATCTGTTAACCATCCGAAATCAACTCGATGCCCCCGGGGACTCAACCAAACACACCAACAAGTCCTAAAACATGATACAAACTTAGTCGAGCCCTTAAATCACATCAAACTACATCCAAAACACGAATTGCACCCCAATTTGAGCCTAATGAAAAGTAAGGAATTCCAACTTCTACAAATGATGCCGAACTAATCAAATCACGTCCGATTGACCTCAAATTTTGCACACAAGTCACAAATGACACCACGAACCTTCTCCAACTTCTGGAACCCCAATCTGAGCCCAGCAACATTAAAGTCCACTCTCGGTCAAACTTCTAAATTTCCAACTTTCGTTATTTCACGCCTAATTCAACTACAGACCTCTAAATCACAATTCGGACACAGTCCTAAGTCGAAAATCATTCAAAAGAGCTAATGGAACCATCAAAACTCCATTTCGAAGTCGTTTACACATAAGTCCTCATTCGGTCAACCCTTTCAACTTAAGTTTTCATTCTTGAGCCTAAGTATCTCAATTCATTCCGAATCCTCCCCGGTCCCGAACCAACTACCCCAGCAAGACACGTAACAACTCTAAAGCATAGAATGAGTAGTAAATAGGGGAATAAGGCTACAACTCTCAAAACGACCGGGCGGGTCGTTACATCCTCCCCTCTTAAATAAATATTTATCCTCGAACGGGTCTAGAAACATACCTGAAGTCTCAAATAGGCATGAATATCTGCTCCGCACCTCCCACTTGGTCTCCCAAGTAGCCTCCATAACTGGCTGACCTCTCCACTGCACCTTCACTGAAGCTATATCCTTTGACCTCAACTTTCGAACCTGTCGATCCAAAATGGCCATCGGCTTCACCTCATAAGTCAAATTACCATCAAACTGAACCATGGTGAAATCCAAAATATGCGGATCACCGACTTACTTCCGAAGCATAAAAACAAGAAATAGTAGATGCACACTCGACAAACTAGGTGGCAAGACAAGCTTGTAAGCCACCTCTCCAATCTTGTGAAGTACCTCAAACGGCCCAATATACCATGGGCTCAAGTTGCCTTTCTTCCTGAACCTCATAACACCCTTCATGGGTGAAACCTCGAGCAGTACCTTCTCCCAATCATGTAAGCAACATCACGGACCTTTCGATCGGCATAACTCTTCTGTCTAGACTGCGCCATGCGAAGCCGATCCTGAATCAATTTAACCTAGTCCAAAGCATCCTAAACCAAGTCAGTACCCAATAGTTGTTGTTGTAGGCAAACTTTGCGAGCAGTAGATGTTGATACCCAATTTTTCCCTATATATTTTTAATATGCGAAAATACTTTCAAAATAGCATATATATGCATATATAAGCATGCACAAGGTTTTTGTAATTTTTCTATAATTTTAAAGATTTTAAATTGATTTATTTCCTCCCCTTTTACTCATAAAATCCCCAATAATTATCCCTCAAATCATCGTTGTGGTAATTTAGTCAAATAAATTCTATATTTATGCCAAAATATTGTTAAAATATTATTAGTGCATTTTTATAATTGCATTTTATATTTTTAAAGCTAATTTGCATATTATTGCAATATTAGCCCTGTTAATGTATAATTACATTTATATGCATAAAATTGATCCTCTATATTTTTTAAAATTTTAAATATCTATTTTAAATCATTTTAGTACACGAAATTATTTTTTTAGAAATTATCTATTATTTATTATAAATTATATGGGGATAAATTGGCTATTTAAAATCTAGCCAAATTGCATTTCAATTTTAGCCACAATTAAAGCCAATACCCCAGCCCAATTTTGGATTGAATAACCCGACCCAGGCCCTAAATGCACCTACCCGACCCAAAACCCATCAAATCCTAGCCGTTGATCTAAAAGATCAACGACCCTCGTTCAGTCTTGCCTTTTTTTATTCCAAACGACCCCCTTACCCTAACCATTTCCCCACATCCGCCGCCCTAAGATCCTCTCCACCCTCAAAACACTCTCAACCTAACCCTAGTCTTCAAACGTTGACTTCCCATCTCCGGCTATGTCCGGTGACCTCTCATCGTCTCTTGAACCTCCAATGGCTTCTCTCGTGCCATGCTTGCCTTCTCTAAGGTCTTCAAGGACCCAGGGCCATGCCAACTTGCATCTAGGGTTCATCACTTGCCTGTTCTTGGCTACTCCAATGTGATTTCAAGCAAAATCACGTTGTATTTGCAACGTTCCTTGGGGTTTCTAAGCAGGTTCTTCATCTCTATATGGGTTTCTTTCGAAACCCTAACTTCTTTTCTATACCTCCTAGATCTGTATAGATCTAGGACGATTTGAGTTTGTTTCTTTAATATATTACACTGTCCTTAGAACTCTTTACAAGAATCGCTGATTTCAAGTGTTTTTCACCTTCTTCTAAGAATTAGGGTTTCGAAACTTCTTTTAAAACCTTGTTTAACTGATTCTTTGTGTATAAACTTCTATTCTTGCGTATTCTAACTGATTCTATGATTTTACTACTTCATTAACTCGTCCATGTTGAAAGCCCTAATTTTCTAGGTTTCTTCGTTTGATTTTTGTGACTGGCCGGTTCTCATTTGAGTTTCTGTGACTATCTCGCCTCGAATATGTTTCTACTGAGTTTCTTAGCCTAGCTTACATCAACCCTATATCTGGTTATTCTTATCTCATTCTATTTATATGCTAAACACTGACTCATAACTTTCTCTTTGATTGATTCTGTACCCCCTGTTTCATGGTTTGATTGGAAGACCTTCCTTTAAACCTTCGATTCCTACCATTTCTATTCAATTTGATTGATTCGCCTACCTTGTCTGCATTGGTACTTTATTCTTACTAACTATCTCCTTAATTAGTGTTTTTTTTAGCTTAGCCCTAATTGTTTACCCTATACTTACTATATTTGACATCTTTTCTTAGTGGTCGTACATTGATTTCTTTCCTTATTTATTACTTGTTCTTACCATTTGAACTGATTCCCTTAAATTAAGGGAGTACTTGTACTGATTTTGCTCTAATTGGTTCTGAGTTCCATAATTACTATACTATTATGATTCTTGCCTTATTTTACCTAGTTTCGAACTACTATATATACATACTCTCTCATTAAGACAAACACACGAACACATTGGGTTAAAAAAAAAAAGCTCTCTCACACTCAAAACTTTTTTGCTCCCTCTTTGGTTACTTGCTATCATTCAGAGTTAGCCGGCTGCAAGCCAAGGCTAACTATTATGCTTTCCTATTCCTCACTTTGTGTTTACCATCTCTCTACTGGTATGTTCTGATTTCAATTCAAGTCTCAAAACCAATATGTTTCTTTTACTACTTCAATTTATCATGTTTCTAGTTTGTTTCTATCTATGGTTCTGTTGTTCAACATGCAATTGACATGTTTACATTACTGCTTCATCTAGCATGCTAGTCTAACCTTCTTAGGGCTTTTCAGAACATGTTCTACCCCCTCCCCTAGTAGTCTGTCTCAACATGACTCTACCTTACTTTGAATGCTTGTCTATTTGTTAATCCGTTTTGATGTGCAAGCTGATCTGTCACTTTAAAAGGCTAATTCTGTGATTGTTTCTGAAACTCTTACTGTATTGGTGTAACGACCCGACCGGCCGTTTTGGGTCCCAGCGCTCTGTTCAGTAGTCGGAGGCCGTGAACAGCTTCATTTCAGGTATTATGACTCGTACGTGTGGTCGTAATCGAATTTCGGGAAGTCCAGAGTTAATTTAGAAGGAGAATTCTTATTTTGGAAGCATAAAGTTGAAAGAATAAACTAGGATTGGAATTTTGAGTAAACGACCTCGGAATCGGGATCTGAAGGTTCCAGCAGGTCCGTATGATGATTTCGGACTTGGGCATATGCCCGGTTCGGGTTTTGGATAACCCGGGAGCGTTTTGGCGCCTATTGTGGAAGTTAGCATTTTGGAAGAAATTTCATAAGTTTGGTTTGAAAAGAATTTCAGTGATATCAATGTCCATTTGGAATTCCGAGACTGGGAGGTTGGGAGCGCGATCGGAAGTGAATTCGGAGGTCCGCAGGTCATTTTGGAGCAATTTGGCTAAAGATAGAATTTGAAGGTTTTTGAGAAGTTTGACCGGAGGTTGACTTTTTGATATCGGGGTCGGAATCCGATTCTAGAAGTTGGAGTAGGTCCGTAATGTCAAATATGACTTGTGTGCAAAATTTGAGGTCAATCGGACATGATTTGATGGGTTTAAACATCGGAAGTAGATGTTTGGAATTCTAAAGTTCATAAAGATTGAATTGGGGTGTAATTCGTGATTTTTGTGTTGTTTGATGTGATTTGAGGCCTCGAGCAAGTCCGTAATGTGTTATGGGATTGGTTGGTATGATTGGTTGGGTTCCCGGGGGCCTCGGGTGGATTTCGGGTGGTTAACGGATCGAAAAATAGATTTTTGGGAACGCTGGTATTGCTGGTTGCTGGTATTTCCACTCCTGCGGAAATGGGACCGCAGAAGCGAGGAAGTAACCGCAGAAGCGGTTTTGGCTGGAGCTGCAGGGATCCGCTGATGCGGTTGGGTTTCCGCAGAAGCGGACCGCACCTGCGATGTGGAGAACCGCTGAAGTGGAAGGCATGGACGTGGATGGGAGCCGCGGAAGCGGCAAGATATCCGCAGAAGCAGAACCGCTTAAGCGGTAAAATTTCCGCAGAAGCGGAAACGACTGAAGGCAGAGACTTGTTTTAAGTTCGGGGTTGAGTTCATTTCAACCCCATTTTTCTTCCATTGGAGTCGATGGGGAGCAGTTTGGAGGTGCCATTTTCGTCACTTGTCATGAGGTAAGTAATTTATGCTGGCTTTGAGTTAAATACAAGGTTTATACATGGATTTAGGCAAGGAAATTATCGAAATTTAGGGTTTTGGTGGAAAACCTATGAATTTACATTTCTTCGAATTTGACCATGATTTTGAGTATGGAATTAGGAGAAAATCATATATTTGAGTTCCTAAGTTCATGGGTAAACTTTATCTTCGAGAAATTTCGGATTCCGGGCACGTGGGCCCGAGGGCATTTTTGTCAACTTTTCGTTCGGGGTTAGGAATTGTTATAAATTGGTTTGTAAAGTATAATTGAGCATATATTAATGGATTTGTATGATCGTTGGCTAGTTTTGGAGCATTGTGCATTGGTGCAAGTCTTCGGAAGAATGTAGAATGCCGGTTGTGGATCTTCGGAGCGAGGTGAGTCTCCTTTCTAATCTTGTGAGGGGGAATTTACCCCATATGTGAGTTAAATTGGCTATGTGCTCCTATTTGTGGGGGCTACGTACGCACGAGGTGACGAGAGTCCGTGCATAACTAGTATTATGCTATTGTCCGGGTAGTTAGGACCCAAAAGCATGTTATACTTGGATTACTGTGAACCCATTGATAGTTTGAAGTGTTTCAATCACCTTGAATTGGTAAAGGAATTTAAAAAGAGATTTAATATTAAATTTTCCCTGAAATGTTAAAAAGAGAAATTTGTCTATTTGGTTGATTATCCCCGATAAGCTCTTAATTTCCTACTTGAGCATGTATTTTATGTGTGCCTGCGTCGCATGGATGATTCGCGAGCAGGATATGTGTTTATTTATGGAACGGGCCAAACGCCTCGGTGAGAATAGATGCATCTATGGTTCGTGCCGCTCGATCCTCGGCAGTGCACAATTTACATTCCTGTTGGAGCGGGTCGTCGACCTCGGCATGATTTGCGCATGTGTGTGCTGTTGTCTTAAACTTTATTAAGTTATTATTGCCCTTTTGTGGCTAAAAAATATTTGGATTATATTTAAAGAGAAATTCTGGAAATTTACCTATGAAGGAATTACGTGTTTACTTGTTTCCTCTAGCTGGATTAGAATCATGTTTATAAAATAAATCCACTGTTTGGTATGGACATATTAAGGATGAATCATTACTGGATCGTTAGAGAGCGTCAAAGTTGACCATCTCATCTCTACCCCTTCGGGATTAGGCGGGATACTCACTGAGTACACGCTGATTATGTACTCATACTACACTTCTGTGCATTTTTGTTGCACATGTATGTATATCTCTGGGACTAGGTGAGCTGCATTGTTCGAGACGACCCGTAGCCAGTGTAGTTCCTTTCAGTATTTTATTATTTATTCCCTGTCCACTGTATTTCGGACAGATGTTGTATTTTACTTTCCTTATCGATAGTTGCTCATGTACTTGTGACACCGGGTTTCTGGGATGGGTTTCAACGGATTTGTACTAATTGTTATTATTTAAATTTGAATTCAAGTAGTGAACTTTTATTTATGAAAATGGAAGGAAAAACCTTAGATTTTCAAAAGTATTAAAAGAGGAATTAATTGATAATTTAGTTGGCTGGCCTGACAAAGGTGTCCGGCGCCACCACGACCCTTAGTGGATTTTGGGTCGTGACAATTGGTACCAATAGCTATCCCCTAATCCCTTAAACCCCATAAGAACTGCTATGTTCCTCATACTATGTGCTCTATGTGTCCCCAATTCCCATTCCCCTATATGAAGGACTGTTATTTGAGTATTGCTGAACTTGTTTGACTAACCTGCTGTTTGTTTAGTTACACCACTGTTTTCAAAAGCTGTTCTCCCAACAACTTTCTTGCTTACAAAGTTATTTCAACTAAGTCTTTTTTTTACACTGTTTTCCTACTGAAACCCTTTTAAACTATGTCAATAACTCTCATTCTATTCCTAAGTCCCTAGGTTCTGCCCCCTCCAGTGTGTGTACTGCCTTTGGATCCTTTTGAGAACTCTCTGAACTCTGGCACACTGAATTAGTACACAAAAAAATACGCGAAATAGTACAAAAAAAAAATACAATCAACACAGCCCGAATCCAGTGTCACTAGTCTTGAGCCACTAAGTACATTCAACGCTGTCTGCTCGATACAACAAGTCTGAAATATAAAGTACTAGAATAGGAAGGAGAAAGGCAAGGCTGCGAACGTCAAACAGCTACCTTGCTAACTCCGATGAACCTACCACCGAGCTCAGAAATATCTGGATCTCCACACAAGGTGCAGGGAGTAATGTGAGTACGCCAACTCAGTAAGTAATAAACGTAAATAATGACTGAGCAGTAAGAAATCACGTAAACCACGTCATAGCACCACATTGGGTACAATATATATCCAAAACAGGATACAAATCAAGTCATCTCATTAAACTCCGATTTCAGTAAAAAAACCTTTGAAAAATGTCTTTCTAACAGTTTCAATAGACGTTCAATGTAGTTCATAGTGAAAGTGAAGAAAAAATCATAATCGGCCCCACGGGCAAAACGTAGTTCGTATACAGCCCCTCGGGCAGACATAAAGCATATACATCTCATAACAGAAAAAGTCTCAGAGGAGATAACAAAGCCAAAGAAGTGATTAAGTATCGAACATCTAGTAAAAAGCTCCAATTTCGATGAAAGTTGTTCAAATCATTTGTTTAACATTTTCTATAGAGGCTCAATATAAAAATGAGTGAAATCAGTAATTTAATCGACATATTCAATAGAGACTCACATAAAGGAAGAGTGAAAAAGTAATTTCATAAAAACAAGCCCCTCGGGCAAGCCCCTCAGTCACTTGAAACTCAACTCTCATCAATCAGCGCTCACACTTAGCACTCACGCTCAATAGGTACCTAATAATAACCGCTGCAGCGTGCAGCCCGATCCATATACCATTGCAGCATGCAGCCCGATCCATATATATAGTCGTCTGCGCTCATTGGGGGTGTGCAGACTTCGGGGGGGCTCCTACAGCCCAAGCACTATATCGCTGCGGCGTGGAGCCCGATCCAACATATCGCTGCGGCGTGCAGCCCAATCCATAAATATATAATCCTCACAATCAGGCCCTCGGCCTCTCTCAGTCATCAACCTCACAATCAGGCTCTCGACCTCTCTCTCAGCCATCAACCTCACACGCCACTTGGACTATCAGTAAAATAGGCCGTTCAGCCCAAAATATCATATATAGTATCAAAACTATGTAAATAAGGTTGACTTATGAAATCAGTAAAACGCAGTATGACTGAGTGCAAACATTAAGTCAAAACAGTGAGGAATAGTAGTTAAAATCCCATAAGGGTCCAAACAGTTGGCACGAGGGCCAAGTATGGCATTCAGCTTAAAACATGATAGTACTTTCCAAAACACAATAGTATCAAATAGTTTTCAATCAAACACGCGACTCAATAGTCGTACGGGAAGGACCAAGTCACAATCCCCAACGGTGCACGACCCCACGCTCTTCATCTAGCGTGTTTGTCCACTCAAAGTAGCACAACGATGTGAAATCCGGGGTTTCATACCCTCGGGACAATATTTAAAATCATTACTTACCTCAATCCGGACGAGAATCTACATCGCGATTCCTTTGCCTCTCGACTCGGCCTCAATTCGCCTCAAATCTATCCAAAATTAGATTCATAATATCAATACACGCTATGGGAACAAAGCCCACGCGAAAATAATCAAATTACATCAAAAATCCCGAAATTCATCCAACCCGACCCCCGGGCCCACGACTCGGAACCCAATAAAAATCACACCAATAAAATCCTTATCCTCCCACGAGTCTATTCATACCAAAAGCATCGAAATCGGACCTCAAATGGTCCCTCAAATCCCGACTCAAAGCTCTCCAATATCAAGCCCTAATCCCTCAATTTTCTTCCTTAATTTTCCACTAATACCACGATTAAACAATGGAAAAATGGTCATAAACACAAGTAATGAAGCTTAAGTTACTTACACAACTGATAACCTTCGATTTCCCTTGAAGAATCACTGCCCTAGCTCACTTCCCGTCTTAAAAAATGGAGAACTTAGCAAAAATTCGCGAAGGAAAGCATATATACTTTCTAACCCAGGGATATCGCACCTGTAGTCCCTTTTCCACTTCTGCGCTACCGCTTTTGCGGTCAAACTACCGCTTCTGCGGTTTTAACTTAAATCCTGGAACCGCACCTGCGCCTTACCTTCCGCACCTGCGGTCTCGCAGGTGCGCTCAAGCTTCCGCACCTGTGACTTCTGGTCCTCACCTAGCCGCTTCTGCGGCTTTCCCAGCGCTTGTGCGATCACGCACCTGCGGTCCCCAATCCGCAGGTGTGGTTATGACAGGGACAGCAACTTCAGCTGCTCATTACCAAAGCCAAACTTTGTGAAACCCTTCC
>NW_017671527.1:144980-156851 GCF_001879085.1 Nicotiana attenuata
CACCCCCCCACCCCCCCCCGGAACGGCCCTCCACCAAAAGTATGAACAAGTCCCATAACACTATTCAAACTTATACCAACCTTCGGAACACTCAAAACAACATTGAATCATTAAAACACCCTCGGATTCAAGCCTAAGGATTCCAAAAACTTCCGAATTCTGAATTCGATCAAAAAGTCTATCAAACCTCGTCCGAATGACCTGAAATTTTGTATACACGTCACAAATGACACAACGGACCTACTCCAATTCCCGGAATTCCATTCCGACCACGATATCTAAATTTCCACTACCAACTGGAAAATGCCAAATTTTGAATTTCGCCAATTCAAGCCTAAATCTTCCACGGACCTCCAAAATACATTCCGATCACGCTCCTAAGTCCCAAATCACCTAACGGAGCTAACCAAATCATAAAAATCCAAATCCAAGATCATACACTAAAAAGTCAAAACTTGGTCAAACCTTTCAAATGTAAAGCTTCAAACTGGGAGTTGTTCTTCCAAATCTATTCCAATTATCCTGAAAACCAAGACCAACGATTCACATGAGTCATAATATATCACACGGGGCTAGTCATGCCCGAGAACTGAAGAACGAAGTGCAATTTTCTCAAAGCGACCTGTGGGGTCGTTACATCTTCCCCCACTTAAACATACGTTCGTCCTCGAACGTGCCAAAAATTGTTCCAAAAACCATCAAATCACTGAGTAATCTTACCATGTACATACCCGGGGGTTATCCCATGTCACCCTATCTCATATAGGTCCAATAGCCCAATGCAACTGAAATTTCTTAATTCGACCAAGCCCACGAACCTTAGAACCAAATTTCCATTGCTGAACTTATCTATAAGATCATAATCTCTTATTTATACGCTACATAAGTCCGAACAAGATGTATCAAACCATATCCGTAACCAAAGATGTAATCACATGATATACTGCATAATTCAACCACTCGTAGCAATACTTCTGATCACAGCAGCTGCTCAAACAACCCAATACCGGTAATAAACTTCTTATCAAACAAAGCCTCATTCCAACACTTTCGTATACTACCCATGATGAAAGAAACATGGAGGAATCGGAACCATTCCTCAGACCAACCAGTCATGGAGTTCCCTATCCTTCTGCCAGGACTGTAGTGTATTTCTAATCCGAATCCCGATATTATCCTTCCAACATGCTGAAGTCGAATCCGATAGTATTCATTCTAGATCCTAATGACCTCATCTCATCCAACACGACCACTCTAGTGACATGACACATCGATATAATCTAAAGCTAAAACCCATGCAATTCGTGCACTAATAAGCAATAGCCCAAATTTACTCAAATCATGGAAAGGGAATCAAATGAGAGAGTTGTGCTGCAAGCTCACCAGTACCACCACAAAAGAATGTTGAGAACCCATCACACATCGTAGAACCAAAACATGCGAATCTAACCCGAAGGATCATACCTCCACATAACTTTGCTGTAATGCGCGACCCTATCCAAACACTTGTCCACATGAAACACCTCAAGTCACTATGCTCAAAATCAACAACCACGCACAATTTGATGTCTAGTACCAAGAGTGAATCACCATAACTATGGAGAGGCAAATGACGCAATGCCACACCAGTCCGAAAGAACATATACAATGCGTAACAAATCATGCAACACCCAAATACCCGTCTCATTCAAATCCCACTATACAGCTCAATGGAACCGCACCATATGTGCATATACCCAACAAATCACAATCCCCTCGTAACACAGGAGAGTAACTCATAGATCACTCCAGAACATGAATAAGCTCAACAACAATCGAATGGCACATCTCCCAATAATAGCAGTTTGGAGTCAACAAATTCGACTCGATGCAGAACACACATCCATATAGGCCTACCAATGGACCCCAAATCGACTTTGGCCACCCACAATAGATAAACAACTCTCCGAAAGTTCACAATGAATGAATCATAGCACATACTATCATCCGACTTGCTTGGCCCCATCTTCACAGTCCATAACCACGAAATAACCTATTTATGAGAACTCCCAGTCTCCAAATCCATAAAGCACACAAATCTTCATATCCGATCCCAACTCTATCACCCGAATATCTAACACATATCTAATACTCGATCATCCAACGAGGGTACTCCTAAAATTCTCCTGTTCCGCCAAGCAAATTTTTGAATATCAGCAGTCGATCATACAAGATAGTACCGCAATACCGATGAAGCACCCATAACTCAACACATCGCCCTTTTCTAAAATGTATACCCTCATCAAGCCACACCAATCAGCAATATCATTTGCCTAATCATTCGAAACTACCCATGCTGCCTTAGAATTTATGGCCTTCCTTTCAGAACTGAACCGTGATCCCAGACATGCAAATCTAAATCCTACACAACATACCGCATATACCATACCATCCTAGGATAACCGTAAGAACTTCATATCCAGTCCGAGCCACAAGCAACTACGTACTCAACTAGCCAAGAACTTTCCATTTGATCCCATTTAGAAGAAAATCACTATACATCTCATGCTCCTCACGCCAGTAGAAAATATACTCTCTAACTGTGGTAGAAACCACCAAGAACTATCCGATTTCCATTTGCACAAGACCAACCGTCAGGACTGAATCCTTTTAACTCGACCAAGCTACGCAGATCACCACAACCCAAGAGCTTTGCCATGAAACACCTGTAGAAACTCATTACCTCAGAAGCATCCAAAGAACTAATCGTATTCCTTACAATGCCGATCCGACCTACTACCAAGCTATCCTATATATCTAAGTTCCTTCTAAATTACCTTCCATTTGATACTTCTCCTCGCCATAATACCAGAATCTCTCAACTCAGACTCACCACACGATACCTCGAGCATAAGACCACACTGCCCTAAGGCCCATAAACCATTGTATTCTTCTGAAGTACCCCTAAAGTACCACAACCGAGATACCCACCCTGAAGAGACCACTCTGCGAATCTAAAGCCATTACCTTCGCTTTCCTGATACTGGTATGTAGAATCCATAAGGATATAGAAACGTCACAAGTCCCGACACCCTCCAATATAAACCTCAGTTTCTAGCCAAATACACACCCTGAAGATTCCCAATTGTTACATATACATCATGAATCCATTGGAACCGTTCTTGGGAGTCGTCTACTCTGCTCAAACCTCAATAATACTGATCAAACGGGCCGAACGACATGTGCTCCTGTAGAACTACAATGCCCCCGAAAATATCCCATTCTTCTTAGCCATACAAACAACAACTAGATAATTCAATGTTTCTCATGTACCCATACAGCATAACCCAACCTTTATCCGAATTTTCCCTTTATTCGGGTCATCCTCGATCTCAACCTCTGTAAGCCATAATTGATTTACCAGTATGCCTAAAACTTGAACCAACATAGTACATAACCGTGCAATTAACTTATCGATAGCAGACTCCCCCACTTGACTCAAAGCCATAGGTCAAAACACACAATAAATCATAATGCCCATACTCTATCACTGCCATAGTGCCATAGAGAGATTAAACTCAATCCCTCATAGGCTCGTGCAACACAAGCCATCTAGTACTTCAAATCTTCTACAAATTCTCGCGTTCACTCTGGTAACAGTCATACCCACTCTCATAAGCGACCCACACTCAATCTGCAGCACATATAATTAACTAGTAAAGGAGGACTCCAACCAACCACATAGGGATCACAAACCCTGGGGACATCCTGCAGGAGATAGCCCACCTACTTAGCCTCAAACCGACATCTCTTTATACCCTTCCATGATCATAACTATTACCCGATTACTTACCCTTCCTGAGTCTGAACTCATATCACAACATGAAATTTTCTTCAGTCCACAACTAGACAACATGAAAAGATCTTTCACCACACCCATAACTCGGGGCTACACATCAAATCACGATGGAAATCAAGCACCAGATAGTTCTTGCTACCCCCAAGAAGACCCTTCTCATCTCATTCAATTCATATGAACGCATCTCGCAGTCACACCATACTCATCACGTAGCTATCAAGTCATCACTTCCCTCAATAAGGACACTGTTGAACATATAAATCCAGATGCACGTGCTCACACAATCGACACCTCGTTGCTCAAGCTACAGGCAAAAACCGGCCACAAGTCCTCAAGACTGGCCCAACATCAACATGCAGAAGTCACATATCGCCCTCGATCGGGGAATCACAAGTCGTCGATGCACAACCGATACCGAGCGCTCATGTGCGCATATGAACGCGTGGAAGGAATTCAAAGAGTTACATTTCTAGCTGAATCAATGACGCACGATAAGAGTTCAAGAATGTGGGATTTTCCTAAAGGTTATGCAGCCTCCCGAGGATAAGTACAGACGTCTCCGTAGCGATCCGCGAGACTCTACTAAACCTGCTCATGACTCGTGAGACCTATGTAACCTAGGCTCTGATACCAACTTGTTATGACCCCAAATACCATGGTCGTGATGGCGCCTATGACACTACTAGGCCAGCCCAAAACAACACAAACAATATGGAGATCATTTATAATTCACTTTTCTAAACAAGTTAAGTCTCAATTCTTTCATTTTTTTTAATATTATTGTGACGACCCAAAGGGTCATCACCGTATTTCCCACTCACCTCGTACTTCCGAGGCCCTGAAAAACCTCACTTGGGGGTTGCCTCGACTTGTGTACGCAGTCCGGGCGCATAATCGGAAAGTTTAAATGTGAATTTGTGAGAAAAATAATAAATTTGATGTTTTAAATTGATTGAGTTTGACTTTGGTCAACGTTTTGGGCAAACGGACACGGACTCGTGATTCGACAGTCCCGGAGGGTCCGTAGGAAATTTTGGGACTTGGGTGTGTGCCCGGAATCAAATTCCGAGGTCCCAAGTCCGAGAAATGAATTGTTTTGTGAAATTTTTTTCTGAAAATAATTAAAGAATTTGAAAGTGTTATTTGTTTAGAAGACTGTGCTGTTGGGCTCGTATTTTTGTTCCGACACCCGACACAAGTCTTAAATATGATTTAAGCAATTGCTGTAAAGTTTGGTTAGATTTGGACGTCGTTTGACGTGTTTTGGACTAAAAACTCTAAACTTGATGCTTTATGAAAAATTGGAAGGAAATCCTAGGTCTTGAGGCCTAATTTGATGATTATGATGTTGTTTGAGCGATTTGATCGCACGGATGAGTCCGTAGTATGTTTTTGAGGTTATATGTATGTTCAGTTTGGAACCCCGAGGGCTCGGGTGAGTTTTGAGTAGGTCGCGGGAGGTCTTAGGCTAGAAATATCAAATGGTTGCAGGTCCAGGTGTTGCAGGCCCCCAGCGCGGCCGCGGTCATTTCCGCGCGGTCTGCGTTGGAAGCCGCGCGGCCGCGATGCATTTCTGCGCGGTCCGCGTGGTTAGGTTCAGAGGGCCAGTGGTCCAAGTCGACCAGCGCGGCCGCGTGACTAATCAGCACGGTCCGCGCTGGGTGATTCAGAGAGTGGGATTTGGGTTCATTCCTCCAGCGCGGTCACGCTACAAAACAGTATGGTCCGCGCTGGGTGGGTTCAGAGAGGGTCATTTTTCCAGCTCCTCAGCGCGGCCGCGGTGCACTTTTGCGCGGTCCGCGCTGAGTCTCCAGTACAGTATATAAAGTCGGGATTTTCAGTCATTTTTTCACTTTTTCAAAACCCAAAACATAAGAGGCGATTTTCCAAACGATTCTACTTCTTCAAAACGATTGGTAAGTGATTTCTAACTGATTTTCTAAACTCCTTAACATCCTTAAACATAATTTCAACTTCAAAACAAAGATTTTAGTGGGGAAATTGGGGATTTAGGATAGAACCTAGGTTTTCTACATTGGGGGTTTTGGACCTCAATTCGAGGTCCGATTCCAAAATAACTTACATATTTGAGTTCATGGGGGAATGGATAATCGGGTTTTGGTTCGAACCTCGGGTTTTGACCATGTGGGCCCGGGGGCATTTTTGACCTTTTGGGGTAAATTGATGAAAAAGCTATAATTAGTCATTGGGTTTGATTTGTTTAGCACATATTGATAACATGAAGTCCTTATTGCATAGATTTGGTGAGTTGGAACCGAATTCGAGGGGGAAAGCAATTGGGGAGGATCGTATTGGCCGTGGAAGTTGAGGTAAGTGTTTGGTTTAACCCTAGCTTGAGGGAATAGGAGTCGAGTCTTGTTTGCTAATTGCTAAATGATCGAGTACAATTTATAGGCATGGTGAAGTGTTCCTATACATCGGTGTCTAGCATGACCGTGAGTCCTTGTATGTGGTCTATTAGGATATTGTTATGCCTTCCATGCTTAATTGATGGCTTCTATGCGTTGTAAACACCTTGTAAATGATATTGTGATTGTGGAACTTCGTGGAGCATTGGTTCAGTCTGAAAAATAAATGGTGAGAGTATATGAGATGAGAAACGCCTTGGAGCTTGTCACTAGTGCTAATGAGAACTAGGAAATGAAAATGAAAGGAAAAGAGAAATAACAATTTACTCTTGCATGGTCATTATTGGTTGTTTGTGTACCCTTGTTGGGATTTCCTTCCAAATACTTGTTCACTCCCTGCCCTTTATTTGTGATTGTTGCTTGGGCAAGGTTGAGAGGTAGACATATGGATCGAGTTTCACGCCGCAACAGTGATAATTGTGGATCGGGTTGCACGCCGCAACAGTGATAATTGTGGATCGGGTTGCACGCCGCAACGGTGATAATTGTGGATCGGGTTGCATGCCGCAATAGTGATAATTGTGGATGGGGTTGCACGCCGCAACAGTGATAGTTGTGAATCGGGTTGCACGTCGCAACAGTGCTAAAATATAATAGGGTCGGGTTACGCGCCGCAACAGTTAGTGATACAAATGTGCTTAGTGTTGGTATTAGTTTCTTGATCGTCGGAAATTATAAATTGCACCTGGATTGATTACTTGAGATTTACTGTTAATATTGTTATCTCCCCACAGCATGTTTCCCCTCCCATACTGTTAGTTGCCTTGTACCTTGATTTCTGCTGTATATTTATAAATGCATAGGTTTATGTGAGGTCCAGTCTAGCCTCGTCACTACTTCGCCGGGGTTAGGCTAGGCACTTACCAGCACATGGGGTCGGTTGTGCTGATGCTACAATCTGTGCGTTTTTGCACATGTCCAGGTATTGAGAAGCAACAACAGCATTAGCTCGGGGGCAAACCTTCAGTCCAGAGAGACCTGAGGTAGCTTGCAGGCGTCCGCAGGCCCGGCGTCTCCCTTCTATCTTTATATTTGGCTGTCATCTCATTGTACCCGAGATAAACAGATTATGTTCTTTCAGACTTTGTATGTAGTACTCCTTAGATGTTCGTGAGTATGTGACTCCAGTCCCGAGGTAGAGACGTATGATGGAATTTCTGTATTTTATTCAGTTATATAAATTTAAGTCTTCCGCTAATGATTTTAATTCCGTCGCCTTTATTTAATGCCGTTAATTGTTAAAAAGGGACAGGTGTTTAATGAAATTGCTAATTAAGTTGGCTTGCCTAGCTCCTATTAGTAGGCGCCATCACGACCCTCGAGGGTGGGAAATCCGGGTCGTGACAATTATCAAGAGAAATACGCGGAAACAAGTACAAAAAAAAATACAATCAACACAGCCCAAATCTGGTATCACTAGTCATGAGCCACTAAATACATTCAACGTTGTCTGCTCGATACAACAAGTCTGAAATATAAAGTACTAGAATAGGAAGGAGAAAGGCAAGGCTGCAAACGTCAGGCAGCTACCTTGCTAACTCCGATGAACCTGCCACCGAGCTCAGAAACATCTGGATCTGCACACAAGGTGCAGGGAATAATATGAGTACGCCAACTCCGTAAGTAATAAAAGTAAATAATGACTGAGTAGTAAGAAATCACGTAAAACACGTCATAGCACCATAGTGGGTACAATATATTTTCAAAACAGGATACAAATCAAGTAAGCTCATTAAACTCCGATTTCAGTAAATATCCTTTGAAAAATGTCTTTCTAACAGTTTCAGTAGAGGTTCAATGTAGCTCATAGTAAAAGTGAAGAAAAAATCATAATCGGCCCCCCGGGCAAAACGTAGTTCGTATACAGCCCCTCGGGCAGACATAAAGCATATACATCTCATAACAGAAAAAATCTCAGAGGAGATAACAANACTAAGTATGTAGACGTTGGATTGCCTGACAACGGTGTTGGCGCCATCACGACCTGTAATGAAATTGGGCGTGACACCTCAATGGTACCCTCAAATCCCCACTCAAAGCTCTCCAATATCAAGCCCTAATCCCTCAATTTTCTCCTTAAATTCCCCTAATACCATGATTAAACAATGGAAAAATGGTCATAAACACAAGTAATGAAGCTTAAGTGGCTTACCTAACCGATAACCTTCGATTTCCCTTGAAGAATCACTGCCCTAACTCACTTCCCGTCTTCAAAAATGGAGAACTTAGCAAAAATTTGCGAAGGAAACCTTATATACTTTCTGACCCAGGGATTTCGCACCTGCAGTCCCTTTTCCGCTTTTGCTGTCAAACTACCGCTTCTGCAGTTTTCACTTAAATCATGGAACCGCACCTGCGCCTTACCTTCCGCACCTGCGGTTTCGCAGGTGCACTCAAGCTTCCGCACCTGCGGCTTCTGGTCCTCTAGCCCCTGGCCGCTTCTGCAGCTTACCCAACGCTTCTGCGATCACGCACCTGCGGTCCCCAATCCGCAGGTGCGCTTATGACAGGGGCAACAACTTCAGCTGCTCATTTNGTAGTTCGTATACAGCCCCTCGGGCAGACATAAAGCATATACATCTCATAACAGAAAAAATCTCAGAGGAGATAACAAACCCAAAGCAGTGATTAAGTATCGAACATCTAGTAAAAAGCTCCAATTTCGATTAAAGTTGTTCAAAACATGTGTTTAACATTTTCTATAGAGGCTCAGTGTAAAGATGAGTGAAATCGGTAATTTTGATCAACATATTCAATAGAGACTCACTTTAAGGAAGAGTGAAAACGGTAATTTCATAAAGACAAGCCCCTCGGGCAAAGCATCACTCATATATATATATATATATATATATATATATATATAGCCCCTCGGGCAAGCCTCTAAGTCACATGAAACTCAACTCTCATCAATCAGTGCTCAAACTCAACACTTACGCTCAATAAGTACCTTATAATAACCGCTGCGGCGTGCAGCCCGATCCATATGTCACTGCGGCGTGCACCTCGATCCATATATATAGTCGACGGCGCTCACTAGGGGTGTGCAGACTCTGGAGGGGTGTGACGACCCGGCCCGTCGTCACGTGAGTTACCGCCCCATTTTCCCCTTATTGTGTTGCTTCATGTTCCAATATCGGTATTAGAGTTGATCGGGTGTAATTGAATTGGTTTTGGTTGAAAATAAGGCACATAGCCTCTAGAAGAAAGCTTGTTTTAGAAAAGTCAACCGGAAGTTGACTATGTGGTTAGAGGGCTCGGATGTGAATTCCGGTGGTTCGGTTAGCTTCGAGGGATGATTTGGGACTTAGGAGTGAAGTCGGAACTGAATTTGGAGGTCCGGTGTAGAAATAGGCTTGAATTGGCGAAGTTAGAATTTTGGTGAATTCCGGTTGATAGGTGAGATTTTGATCCGAGGGTCGGAATAGAATTCCGAGAGTTGCAGTAGCTCCGTAGGGTGATTTGGGATATGTCTAAAATTTTCAGGTCATTCGAACGTCGTTTGGTCGGGTTTTTGATCGAATGCGTATTGCGGAAGTTTTTAAGAAACTTAGGCTTGAATCC
This sequence comes from Nicotiana attenuata, assembly GCF_001879085.1. Lineage (NCBI taxonomy): Eukaryota > Viridiplantae > Streptophyta > Magnoliopsida > Solanales > Solanaceae > Nicotiana > Nicotiana attenuata. The sequence continues at coordinate 154,809 of NW_017671527.1, forward strand.
GATGTAAATTAATGGTTTTAGTGTTGTTTGACGTGTTTTGAGGATTGGAGCAAGTTTGAATAAGGTTTTAGGATGTGTTGGTGTTTTTGGTTGGGGTCCCGGGGGCCTCGGGGTGAATTCGGATGATTAATCGAAAGTTGGAATGTTTGGTGTTCCAGCAGATTTTTGAGGCTTCTGGTATTTCCGCATCTGCGGAAAAGAAGCCGCTTAAGCAGTTCCGCAGATGCGGTAGGGAGATTGCAAAAGCGACCCTTGAGGGCCTGGGCAGTTACCGCAAAAGCGGAAGTTTCTCCGCAAGAGCGGACACCACAGATGCGGTAAGCGACCGCAGAAGCGGTCTTGGGATTATTGTAGAGACCGCATAAGCGGTCATTGGGATCGCATAGGCGGCAACCGCATAAGCGGTTTAAGACCGCAGAAGCGGTCGTTGTGGGTTTAAGTAGAACCGCATAAGCGGTCAATTTGTCGCATAAGCGGGACCGCAGGTGCGGTCAGGAGACCGCAGAAGCGAAAAATGCTGAGGGCTTAATGAACAGTGGGTTCAAAATTTCAGAAGTTAGAAAATATTTTGGAACTTCGGGAAGAGGCGATTTTGGGCGATTTGGAGAGATTTCAAAGGAGATTCCATCAGGTATGAACTTGTAGCCTCAAATAATGTTGTTAGGGTATAAAAACAAGGATTAAACACTGAAAATTCAAGGAATTAAAGGGTAAAAATGGAGGTTACGGCTTGAAGCCTAAGAGAGTCTAAATTGGCGATTTGAGGGGTCAAATGGACTCCGATTCTTGTGTATTTGGTATGTATGGACTCGCGTGAGACGAGGATTCCGGAAATGTGAATTACATAATTTTTCGAGAAGTGGGCCCGGGGCTCGGGTTTTGCCAACTTCGTGTTTTTGGGTGTTTTTCGAGTTCTTTCGATTGGGTTATGTTCCATTAGCCTATTTTAATGTATTCCTTGTGGTTTTGATCAGATTCGGCACCCGAGGAGGTTGATTCAAGAGGGAAAGGCTTAGCGGACTAGTCTCGTGGCCGGTTCGAGGTGAGTAATAGATGTGGATGATGACCTGAGGGTTTGAAACCCCGGTATATCACACTGTGACGCTATATTGAGGCGAGACACGTACTCTACGGTGAGTGCGGGGTCGAATGTGATTGGGGACTATGGCTTAGTCCGCCCGAGTGATGTTGTACTGTGTTGTTGGCTATAAATTAGCTGGTAAACCTCCTACTTGGATGGTTATGGATATATTTGGGCTGCGTGCCGGTTATTTGGATCCCGTAGGGATTATTATCAATATTTCTATGATTTATAGCATGTTTTCATGATATCAGTCCTTAGCTAAACATTTGTCCTAAAATGACTAGCAAAATTCTAAGGTTCCAAACACCTAATTGATAATTACTGATAAATGGAACTAAAACTGGTAAGTTGACTGTGCCTGTATGGCTTGCATGCATATAGCTGGACTGATAGTGGATCGGGCTGCACGTTGCAGCGTATGTCACTATGATATTGCGCTTGGGCTGTAGGAGCCCCTCCGGAGTCTGAACCCCCACAGTGAGCGCGGGTACCCAAATGGATCGGGCTACGCGCCGTAGCGGTCATGCGCATTTGCATTGCATTCATGCATCGAACCTTATCTGCTCTATCTGTTAATACTTATTGATGTTACACTGTTAAATGTGAAGAAATACTGTTGTAGCTTTACTTTGTCATATATTGGGATTTCTTACTTTCAATGTCATTATACATGTCTATTAACGCTGAGTTGGAAGTACTCACTTTACTCCCTGCACCATGTGTGCAGATCCAGGTACCTCAGGAGCTAGTTGAGCTTATTGCTGTTCTTCAGAGTTTTCATTCGGAGTTGTCGAGGTAGCTGCCTGGCGTCCGCAGGATCTGACTCCTCCCCCTATTTCCTGTTATTTGATTATCCGCGTACTTCAGACTATATAGTATTACAGTATTATTATGCTATTCTGGTAGAGGCTCTAGACTCATGACCCCCAGATCTTTGGGAGGTTGCTCTGTATTGTTGA
>NW_017671527.1:156858-174908 GCF_001879085.1 Nicotiana attenuata
ATATATATATATATATATATATATCGCTACGACGTGTAGCCCGATCCATAAATATATAATCCTCACAATCAGGTTCTCGGCCTCTCTCTCAGCCATCAACCTCACACGCCACTCGGACTATCAGTAAAACAGGGCGTTCAATCAAAAATATCATATATAGTATCAAAACTTAGTAAATAAGGCTGAGTTTTGAAATCAGTAAAATGCAGCATGACTGAGTGCAAACATTAAGCCAAAACAGTGAGGAATAGTAGTAAAAAGCCCCTAAGGGTCCAAACAGTTGGGACGAGGCCCAAGTATGGCATTCAGCTCAAAACATGATAATACTTTCCAAACACAATAGTATCAAATAGTTTTCAATCAAATACGCGACTCAATAGTCGTACGGGGCGAACCAAGTCACAATCCCCAACGGTGCACGACCCCACGCTCGTCATCTAGCGTGTGTGTCACCTCAAAGTAGCACAACAATGTGAAATCCGGGGTTTCATACCCTCAGGAAAGCATTTACAATCATTAATTACCTCAATCCGGACGAGAATATACATCGTAATGCCCTTGCCTCTTGACTCGGTCTCAATTCGCCTCAAATCTATCCAAAATTAGATTGATAACATCAATACCACTAAGGGAACAAAGCCCACGCGAAAATAATTAAATTACATCAAAAATCCCGAAATTGGTCCAACCTGACCCCCGGGCCCACGACTCGGCACCCAATAAAGATCACATCAATAAAATCCTTATCCTCCCACGAGTCTATTCATACCAAAAGCATCGAAATCGGACCTCAAATGGTCCCTCAAATCCCCACTCAAAGCTCTCCAATATCAAGCCCTAATCCCTCAATTTTCTTTCTTAATTTCCCACTAATACCACGATTAAACAATGGAAAAATGATCATAAACACAAGTAATGAAGCTTAAGTGACTTACCCAACTGATAACCTTCGATTTCCCTTGAGGAATCACTGTCCTAGCTCACTTCCCGTTTTCAAAAATGGAGAACTTAGCAAAAATTCGCGAAGGAAACCTTATATACTTTCTGACCCAGGGATATCGCACCTACGGTCCCTTTTAGGCTTCTGCGCTACCGCTTTCGCGGTCAAACTACTGCTTCTGCGATTTTCACTTAAATCTTGGAACCGCAACAGTGCCTTACCTTCCACACCTGCGGTCTCGTAGGTGCGCTCAAGCTTCCGCACCTGCGACTTCTGGTCCTGTAGCCCCTGGCCGCTTTTGCGGCTTACCCAGCGCTTCTACGATCACGCACCTGCAGTCCCTAATCCACAGGTGCGGTTATGACATGGGCAGCAACTTCAGCTGCTCATTACCAAAGCCAAACTTTCCGAAACCCTTCCGAATTACTCCCGAGCCCCCCCCCCCCCCCCCGGGACCTCCACCAAAAGTACGAACAAGTCACATAACACTATTCAAACTTATACCAACCTTTGTAAGACTCAAAACAACATTGAATCATCGAAACACCCTCGGATTCAAGCCTAAGGATTTCAAAAACTTCCGAATTCCGAATTCGGTCAAAAAGTCTATCAAACCTCGTCCAAATAACCTGAAATTTTGCAAACACGTCACAAATGACACAACGGACCTACTCCAATTCCCGGAATTCCATTCTGACCACGATATCAAAATTTCCACTACCAACCGGAAAATGCCAAATTTTTAATTTCGCCAATTCAAGCCTAAACCTTCCACGGACCTCCAAAATACATTCCGATCACGCTCCTAAGTCCAAAATCACCTAACGGAGATAGCCAAATCATAAAAATCCAAATCCAAGATCATATACTAAAAAGTCAAAACTTGGTCAAACCTTTCAAATTTAAAGCTTCAAACTGGGAGTTGTTCTTCCAAATCTATTCCGATTATCCCAAAAACCAAGACCGATGATTCACATGAGTCATAATACATCACACGGGGCTAGTAATGCCCGAGAACTGACGAGCGAAGTGAAATTTTCTCAAAACGACCAGTCGGGTCGTTACACTAATGGATTTTTTACTTCATTTTTTAATGTTTTCGGTTTTATTTATCCGATTATGAGTTGAAAGTCTTAACAATATCAATTGTGAACTCTTGCATTATCAAATATTTTGGACAATTTTAATTAAACTCTTGTTCTAATTTTTCTATCTAACATTTCGATCTGGATATAAGCATTGACCTCTTGTATTCTCGAATACTTTATACGACTCTTTTAGTTTTTTCCAAATCTATATCATCTTCAATGTATCCTGTTCTCTTAACCACTAATGTATTTCCTTATAAATTTCAGGAGAATTTATCTTCCACGAGTCTCTTAAGTTTAGTAGTTTCTTTTTGTTGTTGTGTTTGCTTGTCGCTGGTTTGTTCACTCTTCATATGATAAAAATTGACTAGAACAAGTCCTTAGTCTTAGTTTCTTTCATCTACACATATCAATCACATAAACATGAAAAAACCACCTTAAAGAACAATAAGTAATGAGGAAATCTATAAAAGCATCTATCTACTGATCAAAATATTGATGGAAGTATTTAATCTTCATTCCATAAAAGAATTTGCTAGCTATTATAGAGAAAATAGCAAGGTGATTATGTATATTAACTCTCTTTCAATTGACAGGTTTACATGAATCATGAAAATAAACTCTTTCGTGATCCTTTGAGAATGGGCGGGTTGTGTTCACATACACAAACTTTTGCATCTCCAAATGGCATGGGCTTGCAATAAGGTTTAATTAGCCTTGAACCATAGGCTTGTTGGCATGTTTTTGCGCATGCAGCTGGATCACATGTAATAATAATCTGAGTACCTTCAACAAAATTTCCTCCAATGGTCAAGACCATCAATAACACCAAACAAAAGACTCTCCTTAGATTCATTTTCATTTTCAACTTCTTTTTTTTTTTTTTTATCAAGATATTTCTGCAATATTGGAGAAAAGCTTAAGTATTCTCTATATGAAGAATTAGTTCAGTATTTATATAGACATCGTGGGTCAATAGTATGACCAGAAGCTGGTCAAAATTTTGCTATGTAGCAAGTTGAGTTAATGCATATTCATTTCTTTCTTTGTTTAAAATTTCTTTAACAATCGTTACACCCTTTAGAAATATATTGATTAGTTTTCTATTTTTAGATAACTGTAATTGTAAGATATAAATGAAAAATTCCCATATGGAGATATATTGAATAGTTCTCTATAAGTGCTTAATCATGATCGTGAGTCGAGATAGTCTAATCAGAAGCTGATGCACTTTTTATTATGAAGCAAGAAATTTATACTGAGTTAATACGTATTAATTTTTTATCTTTGTTTAAAATTTTGTTAACAATCGTTACACTATTTAGAATTATATTAAATAGTTTTGTATAAGTATATAATCAGTGATAGTAACATGTACATGAAATTTCCCTATATGAAAGAGATGGATCCAATGAATTGATCTCAAACCATCTACATCTATTTTTCAAGAAGCATTTATGGAGCAACGTTAATCAAAACTTGTTCAAAAGTTCTATCTTTAAAAAAAAAATCACAAATTTCTTGCTCGTTTTAAATTTGTATATCAGTTATGAAGGAAGTTAAATCATCCAATAGAAAGCAGAAAGCTCCAGTTTAGATATAACGAATCAAGACTTTTGACTTAACCTTCATTTCATTTGTCGTACATGAACAGTTCATATTTTGACTATCTTTTATGTTGTTTTTTGGCATATACAGGAACATGCACTTATTTCATTGAGGGTGGTTCGTTTTAAGCCGTTTTTATCTATATTTATATTTGTATTTATACTATATTAAAAATACAAGGGCTCTTAGTAAAATATCGTTTATCTTTCTTATCCCTAAAAAAAATTACAGTGGAAAAATAAGCATTTAACTATTTCCTTAATAATCAAATAAAATTATTCTTATTAATCTTTCCTTATTTGGACAATTAGAAAGTTATAATATTTAGGACCTCAAAATGATTAATATTTTACCTTCTACAAAATATTTTATTTTTAAATTATATAACATAAGTATAACTATTTTTATGTTAATTTTCTAAATATTTAATTAGAACCTCGAAATGTTATTAAATTCATCTTTATTTTGAATTAGGTAGAAGTTAAAGTCCTAATATAATTATCCGCTAATGATTAGCAACAATAGAACATATTCCTATGTGATGTCAAATGTCCATTGACACCAAAAAAAGAGGTCTTATTTCACGACCTTAAACTCAAACCTGTCATGATGGCGCCTATCCATAGTACTAGGATAGCCAACTTCCACAATACTACAATAATTCAATAAAAGCTATGCCAAAAGACATCATGTTTAGCATAATTTCATAAAAGAAAACAAGAGTTGAACTCAAAAATAGAAACGCAGAAAGTAAAGCCCTAAACATCAGGGTGTCACTCAGTCAAGAGCCACTACTACAAACTGTGCTGATAACAACAAGACTAACATAGTCTGGGAAAAATCCAAATTACAACTACGGAGAAGATAGAGAAGAAGAAAGCAGGAATGCGGTCGCAAGGCAGCTACTTTACTATCTCCCGTGATCAGCAACAGAAAATATCAGCAACTACTACCGTGGCCAGAGACACATGGATCTGCACACGAGGTGTAGAGGGTAATGTGAGTACAGAACCTCAGTAAGTAACAAGTCCAACCTATGGACTGATAGGTAGTGACGAACTTAACCTCAACAGGTAAACATAAGTAAACTGTGCAGAAAAGTAGGCATGCTTTTAATTCAAGTATTCAGCTCAAGCAGTAAAGTTGTAACAACCTGGCCGGTCGTTTCATGTGTTACCGCTGTGTTTCCCCCATTCCTGCCTCTGATTGTCTTGTTTAGTTGTATTATGTGCTATCGGGTTGGCTGGCTCGGGTTCGGAGAGGTTTTGGTAAGGTTTGAGATACTTAGTCTCTTTTGAGTAAGCTTAAGTTGGAAAAGTCAACCGGATGTTGACTTATGTGAAAAAGGGCTCGGATGTGAATTCTGATGGTTCAAATAACTTCAGGAAGTGACTTAGGACTTAGGAGTGTGATCGGAATGTGTTTTGGAGGTCCGGAGTAGCTTTATGCTTGAATTGGCGAAAATGGATTTTTGGCGTTTTCCGGTTGATAAGTGAGATTTTGATATAGGGGTCGGAATGGAATTTCGGGAGTTGCAGTAGGTCTGTTGTGTCATTTAGGATGTGTGTGCAAAAGTTCAGGTCATTTGGACGTGGTTTGATAGACTTTTTGATCAAAAGCGTAATTCGGGAGATTTTTGGAACCTCGGGCTTGAATCCGGTGTGATTTGGTTGATTCGATGTTGTTTGAGGTGTTTTGAAAAATGGTGTAAGTTTGGATATTGGTATATAAATTGTCCGTGCCTATGGTTGAGGTCCCGGGGGCCTCGGGGTGATTTCGGATGATTGACGGGAAGTTTTGGAGTTGAGTTTGGCAGCTGAAGTTTTATGGTTGCTATCATAACCGCATCTGCGGTTGGGAGGCCGTAGGTGCGACTCCCGCAGATGCGGAAGCAAGCCGCAGAAGCGCCCTAGAGGTAAGTCAGGCGGAGCTGCAAAAGCGGACATCTGGACGCATCTGCGATGGCGCAGGTGCGAGAGAGTGCCCGCAGGTGCGGTCCCAGACCTTTAAGTGAAAACCGCAGGTGCGGTGGGTTAGACCGCAGAAGCGGGGCCGCAAAAGCGGAAAAAGGACTGCAGGTGCGCAATCCCTGTGTCAGAAAGTATATATTCCATCCTTCGCGATTTTCAGACCTTCTTCACCATTTTAAATTGATTTCTGGAGCTTTTTGGGCGATTTTGAAGAGGGAATTCAAGGGAACTACATTGAGGTAAGATTTTTGAACATAAAACTCGTTCCTATGGTGTTATGTCATTGATTAGGCTTGACACTTATGGAAAATTGTGGGTAAATATTGAAGAAACAAGGGCTTGAAGTTGGAGACCTAGAATTTAGGATTTGAGGGGTTATTTGTGGTTGGATTTTTGTAAATTTGATATGCATGAACTCGTGGAAAGATAAGGATTCCATTGATATTAATTTTGTCGGATTCCGAGACGTGGACCCGGGGGTCGGGTTTGGTTAATTTCGGGATTGGTGTCGTAAGTTGATTTTTTCGCATGGGTTTTGTTCCCTTAGCATATTTGGACCTACTGATTATGATTTTGGATAGATTCGACGCATGTTGAGGCCGATTCGAGAGGCAAAGGCATCGCGGGCTAGAGTTTGGATCGGATAGAGGTAAGTAATGATTGTAAATGATGTATTGAGGTTATGAAACCCCGGATATCACATTGTTGTGCTACTTTGAGGTGACGCACCCACTAGGGATTGTGACTTAGTCCGTCCCGTATGACTGTTTAACTGCGTAATTGATTGAAAATTGTTTGTTATCACCATGTTTTGGGCGGAATGCCATATTTGGGCCTCGTGCCAACTGTTTGGACCCTTAGGGGACTTTACTACTATTTCCTCGCTGTTTTGAGTTCGAAATTATATTCAGTCATGCTATATTCTATTATTTTCACAACTCAACCATCTTTACTCATTTTTGATTATTTAAATGATATTTTGGGCTGAGCATCATGTCTTACTGTTGCCCGTTAGGCTTGTGGATTCTGACTGAGTAAGGCCGAAGGCCTATGTTGTGAGGATACTATGGGATCGGGCTGCGCGCCGCAGCATGTGGTACTTATTTGTGACATACGAGAGGCCGAGGGCCTAATTTATTATGCCACGAGGTGGCTTGTGATTGATATGAGGTCGAGAGCCTGTTGATTATTCCACGAGAAGGCTTGTTATTGCGCTTGGGCCGTAAGGGGCCCCTCCCGGAGTCTGTACACCCCCAGTGAGCGCGGGTACCCAGTTTCTGATATGATAGAGCCCGAGAGACTGATGTTGTTCCATGTTGTTGCCCGAGGGGCTGATACGAGTGGTTGTGAGATAGCCCGAGGAGCTTGTTTCTGTTGGTATTTTGCCCGAGGGCTGATTTGTGTTTCTATCTTTTATCCCTGTTTTCATTCATTCATTTGAATTGCTAAAATATGTTTTAAAGAGGTTTTACTGAGCTAAGAAGTTTTTACGAGCTTTTACTGATTTATGATATTGTTCTGGTTTTACACTGCCTCGTTGTAGCATTTTGCTGTGCATTTACGTGTTTTCTTATCACTCAGCTGCCTTTACTTTTATTACTTACTGAGTTGGCGTACCCATATTACTCCCTGCATCCTGTGTGCAGATTCAGGAGTCTCGGGTCACGCTAGCGAGGGCTGATTGCTTTCCAGCAGGCTGTACGGAGTTGACTAGGTAGGTGCTCGGTGTTCGCAGCCCCGTGCTTCTCCTTCCTATTTTTATTTCGCTTGTTCTAGCTTTGTATTAGACTATGTTGTCTTTTCATACTCATAGACGGATTTTATATGCTCATGACTGGTGACACCCCGATGTCGGGCTGTGTTTATTTCCGCACTTATTCTATCTCACTCTATTTTGGGATTTATCACTTATTAATGGCTTGGTTATGAATTATTATAACTGTTAATTGGTTTTGGGTGTTTGTGTCGGCTGGCCTTATTTCACGAGAGGCGCCATCACGACCGGTTCTGGTTTGGGGTCGTGATAAAAGTAAATACAGATCTGGACAATGTGAGGTATAAAGCTCAGCTAATCTCTACGTTCCAATGCACATGATGTATGAAAATGCACCAGGTACCTCCACTCTCATGTGCTCAACCACTTGGTACTGTATATGGCCATCCGACCAAGGGAAGATCCATCCCGAAATATATACACATCACTGACAACAGTCACTCAGTACCGAGGAAGGCCATTCCAGCCCTATTGAGAAGATCTATCTCCAGGTATCAGTGCTTCGGACAAGATCCATGTACAGGGAAGATCCATCCCTCAATAATATCAACTGCCTCACCGGGGGTGTGTTACAGACTCCGGAGGGGTTCTTACAGCCCAAGCGCTATCAAAATCATCAATATAATCGCTGCAGCATTCAGCTCGATCCCATAATTGTCACTCATAACCAGGATCTCGGCCTCACTCAGTCATTAACCTCTGCAGTCTCACCACGGGCTCACAATGTCCTTAAAACAACCCGGAACAATGATATGATGAATCAATAATTAACTGAGACCGAGATATGATATGAAATATGCATGACCATGACTGAGTATGGAATATAAAGTGAAGACTAGTGAGATGACAACAACAAATGACCGCTAATGGTCCAGACAATACCGGCACAAAGCCTAAGCATGATATCTAGCATGATTTACAGCTCAACTACGTTATCACATAAAGAAAACATGGATATCAACAGGATAGAGTCACTAAATGGTGCCATGGAATCACCCAGGCCACAATTCTCACGGTGCACGCCCGCACGCCCGTCACTTTAACTGTGAGTCACCTCAATACTAATCACATAACACATAGTTCAAGGTTTCGAACCCTCAGAACCAAGTTTGGAAGTGTTACTTACCTCAAACCAAGCAAACTCCTATCTGCAATGCCTTTGCCTCTCGTCTCGACCTCCGAACGCCCCAAATCTAGCTACAAGCAATACAATATGATCAATAGAGGTTAAAGGAACCAATTCCACAAGAAAAATACCAAATCATAGCCAAAAATCCGAAATCGGCTCAAACCTGATCCCCCGGGCCCACGTCTCGAAGTCTGACAAAAATTACAAAACTAGAAATCCCACTTACTCACGAGTCTAACCATACCAAATTTATCAAAATCCGACCTCATTTGGTCACTCAAATCCTCAAAATCCACTCTCTAATTTCCAAGCCCTAAATTCCCAAATTTCTAGCTCAAATTCCCAATTAGATGACGAACGAAGCCATGGATTCATGAAATTTATGCCATTACAGGTTAGAATTACTTACCCCAACGTTGCTCCTTGAAATCCTTCAAAAAATCGCCTCTCTCCCGAGTTCCTCAAACTCAAAATCGAAATGGAGAACAAATCCTCGAGCTGGGGTTTTCTGCCTAGCAAAACCGCACCTGCGGTCCTATTTCCGCTTCTGCGACACCGCACCTGGGGAATTTCCATCGCAGGTGCGGAACTCACTTAATGCACCGGGTTCTGCATCTACGGTGCGCACCTGCGACCTCACCTTCCGCTTCTGCGGAAAAAACAAAACTCCTCTATGTCCGCATCTTCGGCTCCCCAAGCGCACCTGCGACCTTGCACCTGCGGTCCCCCCTCCGCAGGTGCGGAAACACTACCAGCAGCAGCTTCAGCTGCATTTTCCAAGTTCTAAACTCCTCGTTAACCATCCGGAATCACCCCGAGCCCCTCGAAACCTCAACCAAACATACCAACAAGTCATATATCAACATATGAACATAGGCGACCCTTTGAATCACTCAAAACAACATCAAAATACCAAATTACACTTGCATTCAAGCCTAAGAACTTCTAAACTTCTGAATTCCACAATCGATGCCGAAACCCGCTAAACCACGTCCGAATGACCTCAAATTTTGCACACAAGTCGAAAATGACGCCACGAACCTACTCCAACTTCCGAAAATAATATCCGACCCCGATATCAAAATTTCCACTGCCGATCAAAATCGCCAAAATTCCAACTTTCGCCAATTCAAGCGTAATTCTACTATGGGCCTCCAAATAACATTCCGAACGCGCTCCTAAGTCCAAAATCACCTAATGGAGCTAACGAAACCATAAAGATTCAAATCCAAGGTCATTCACACACAAGTCAACATCCTGTCAACTCTTCCAACTTAAACTTTCTCATAAGAGACTAAGTGTCTCAATTCACTCCAATACCTCATCGGACCCGACCGGCTAACCCGGTAAGTCAAAACACAGCTGAAGAACACAAAAGGAGCAGGAACGGGGGAACGGATCTATAACTATCAAAACTACCGGCCGGGTCGTTCCATCCTCCCTCTCTTAAACAAACGTTCATCCTCGAACGGGTCTAGAAACATACCTGAAACCTCAAATAGGTGTGGATACCTCCTCCACATCTCCCGCTCAGTCTCCCAAGTAGCCTCCTCCACGTGCTGACCTCTCCACTACACTTTTACTTAAGTTATATCCCTTGATCTCAACATTCGGACCCGCCGCTCCAAAATAGCCACTGGCTCCACATCGTAAGTCAAATCACCATCCAATTGAACCATGCTGAAATTCAGAACATGAGGTGGATCGCCGATATACTTCCGAAGCATAGAACCATGAAGTACTAGATGGACACTCGATAAACTGGGTGGTAAAGAAAGCTCATAGGCCACCTCCTCAATCCTCCGAAGCACCTCAGAAGGCCCAATGAACCGAGGGCTCAGCTTGCCCTTCTTCCCAAATCTCATAACACCCTTCATAGGTAAAACCTTCAGTAGAACCTTTTCCCCAACCATATAAGACACATCACGGACCTTTTGTCGGCATAACTCTTTGTCATGACTGCGCCATGCGAAGCTGCTCCTGAATCAATTTCACCTTATCAAATGCATCCTGAACTAAGTATGTGCCCAAAAGCTTGGCCTTACCCGGCTCAAACCAACCCACTAAAGATCAACACCGCCTCCCATATAAAGCCTCATACAAAGACATCTAAATACTCGACTAATAACTGTTGTTATAAGTAAACTCTGTAAGTGGAAGAAACTTGTCCCATGAACCCCCGAAATCAATGACAAAAGCACGCAACATGTCCACCAAAATCTGAATAGTGCGCTTGGACTGCCCGTGCGTCTGAGGGTGAAATGTTGTGCTCAAGTCAACCTGAGTGCCCAACTCTCACTGCACGGCCCTCCAAAACTGCGTGCCTATATCTGAAATGATAGAAACTGGCACTCCAGGAAGTCGAACAATCTCTCTGATGTAAATCTCAGCCAACCGCTCTGAAGAATAAGTAGCACTCACAGGAATGAAGTGCGCGGACTTGGTCAGCCGATCCACAATCACCCAAATAGCATCGAACTTCCTCAAAGTCCGTGGGAGCCTAACTACAAAATCCACGGTGATCTGCTCCCACTTCCACTCTGGAATCTCTATCTACTGAAGCAAGCCACCCGGTCTCTAATGCTCATATTTCACCTGCTGACAATTGAGACACCGAGCCACAAACCCAATAATGTTTTCCTTCACTCTCCTCCACCAATAGTGCTGTCTCAAATCCTGATACATCTTCACGGCACCCGGTGGATGGAATACCGCGAAATATGGGCCTCATCAAGAATTAACTCCCGAAGCCCATCTATATTGGGCACCCATATCCGGCCCTGCATCCTCAATACCCCATCATCACCGATAGTCATAGCTCTGGCATCATCATGATGAACCCTATTCTTGAGGGAAAGCAAATGGGGATCATCATACTGGCGCTCTCTGATGCGATCGAATGAAGAAGACCGAGAAACCACACAAGCTAGGACCCGACTGGGCTCCGAAATATCCTATCTCACAAACCGATTGGCTAAGGCCTGGACGTCAACTACAAGGGGTCTCTCACCAATCGGAAGAAATGCAAGACTACCCATACTCACTGCCTTTCTACTCAAGGCATCGGCCACCACATTGGCCTTTCCCGGATGGTACAAAATGGTGATATCATAGTTCTTTAGCAGCTCCAACAATCTCCGCTGCCTCAAATTGAGATCCTTCTGTTTGAAAAAGTGTTGGAGGCTACGATGATCAGTAAATACCTTACAAGACACAATATAGAGATAATGCCTCCAAATCTTCAAAGCGTGAACAATGGCAGCCAACTTCGAATCATGGATAGGGTAGTTCTTCTCATGGGTCTTCAACTGGCGCGAAGCATAAGCAATCACTCTACCCTCCTGCATCAGCACACAACCAATGCCGACCCGAGAAGCATCACAATATACTGTATAAGAACCTGAAGCTGATGGCAGAATTAATACTAGAGTTGTGGTCAAGGTAGTCTTGAGCTATTGAAAGCTTGCCTCACACTCATCCGACCACCTGAAAAGAGCACCCTTTTGTGTCAATTCGCTCAAGCGCAATGCAATATAAGAGAAACCTTGCATGATCTGACGGTAATAACCCGCCAAACCAAGAAAGTTACGAATCTCTTTGGTTGAGGAAGGTCTAGGCCAACTCTGGACCACCTCTATCTTCTTCAGATCAACCTGAATACTATCACTGGACACCACATGCCCCAAGAACGCCACTAAATTGAGCCAAAACTTACACTTGGAGAACTTAGCATAAAACTTCTCCTCCCTCAACCGCAGCAACACAACTCTCAAATGCTTAGCGTGCTCCTCCTGGATATGAGATTACACCAGGATATCATCAATGAATACAATAAAGAACGAGTCGAGATAAGGCCTAAACACGTTGTTTATCAAATGTATGAACGTTGCTGGGGAATTGGTCAGCCCAAATGACATCACAAGGAACTGATAATGACCATATCGGGTCTTGAAAGTCGTCTTAAGAATGTCCGAGTCCCTAATCTTCAACTGGTGATACCCTGATCTGAGATCAATCTTGGAGAACACCCTCGCTCCATGAAGCTGGTCGAATAGATCATCAATGCGCGACAAATGATACTTGTTTTTTATTGTGACTTTGTTCAATTGCCTATAATCAATGCACAGTCTCATAGTGCCATCCTTCTTCATCACAAATACCCCAGGTGCACCCTTATCGAGGAGTTCCTAAAGCTGCTCCTTCAAACTGAATCATTAGTAGGAGTCTCTACACTGACGTCCCTCACAAAAGCCAAAAAAGAAAGACAACCCTTCCCAACTATCCGATGGGCCTTCAAGAATGAAATCACTCTACTAGGAACATAATTCGACGAACCTCGCCACTAAATCCGTGGCACTCCCGGCATAGTCAACATCACCGTCTTAGCGCGATAGTCCAGAATAGCATGAGACGGAGACAACCAATCCGTGCCTAATATCACATCAATGTCAACCATATTATGAAGCAACAAATCCACTCTAGTCTCTAGTCCCCCAGTAGTCACTACACACGACCGATATACACGGTCTACAACAATGGTATCGCCCACCGGCGTAGATACATGAACATATGATACAAGAGACTAGCGGGGTGTATCCAAATAATAAGCAAAATATGATGACACATATGAAAAAGTGGAAACAATATCAAAGCGGTAAATAAACGGCAATTAGCACATTAGGCCAAAAAACACAGTAATGACATCAAATTAATAAAGCCAAGTATAGATCACATTACAAGCTCGAATTCTTATTATCCCCAGCAGAGTCGCCAGAGCTGTCACACCTCCTTTTATCCCGCCTCGAGGGAGGGGGTATATGGGAGTTTTTCCAATTAAGTGACATTATTCGAAATGGGATTATTTATTTATCTTTCAGAGTCGCCACTTGGGAATAAATTATGGTGTCCCAAGTCACCGGTTTATTTTAAATCCCAAATCGAGGAAGTTTTATTTTTAAAGAGTCTGCGAACCAGAAATTCTAGATAAGGAATTCTGTTAACCCGGGAGAAGGAGTTAGGCATTCCCGGGTTCCGTGGTTCTAGCACGGTTGCTTAGTGATTATTACTTGGCTTAAATTGTTTAACTACCCATTTTTAGGACCTATGTGCATTTATTTTTGTACCGCTTTTAATTGCTTGATTATTCGTAATTAAAGAATTAAGTCACGCGTACGTGTACTCATTTTTATTTGACGCGTTAAAAATCATGTCACGCGTACGTGTCCACGATTAATCACGCTTTACAAATTTATATAAGAAACATTTGATCGAAGTTGCGCGAACGCTTCCCTCGGGTTGCTTTAAGGATTAAATTCGCAATTATGTTACGCGAACGTATACATAATCGCAATTATAGTCTAAGTCGAGCCTAATGCAAACTACGATTGTTCAAATTAATAACAAAGTTTGCGAGGGCCATGGAAAATTCAATTGATGGCACGCCCCGATTTATTACAAGGTTTGAATTATCCGAAGTTGTTATAATCGGATTATATGAAATGCATCCCCGAATTGAGATTCACGTATCGTATCCATGCCACGGGAACCGTACCCATGACCACAATAATTTATTATTGTGCCTAAAACAAGCTACATGTCCTCTAAGTCCAAAATTCATATTTACCCTAGCAACTCAAAGTCTTTGGAGTTGTTAAGTCCAAGTACGAAGACCCAGTACTATTTTGAACAACTAACATTCTCAATTAACGTCTAGCGACACACAGCACATTATTTCGAAATAAAATTTCCATGACATTTCGAACAACTCATTCTTCTTCTTTATTCCTTTTCCTTTTTTTTTTATTTTTTTATAAATTATAACAATAATAATAATAAATAATTATTCAAGCCTAACTAACTACATGCTCAATCCAGTAATAATCCAGTAATGTCACCAGAAGACAATTAGATGCCAAATTATGGAATTATAGCAGACAAGAATAATAAAACCCAAATAACAAGAAAAGGTAAAGCAAACATGATATGGTCCATAAATGTATAAAGCCAAATATTCACAAATAATTAAAACAATATCATTAAAGAGAAAGAGGAGATGGACCTTCAACAACCTTTAACGATTCTCTATTTAGAAATACAAGCAAATGCCGGCGCCGGGACTCGAACCGAAAAACCTCTTGACTTGAACGGATTTTCAGAAATCAAATTTCGGCTGCATTTGACAGTGATGGATTTTTTTTTTTTGAGTTATACGGCGCTAGCCTTTTTCAGCCTTTTTTCTTGTATCTTTCTGTATTTTTAGCTTCTAGCAGCCTTAGGGTCTTGGTTACCTTTTTGTGTAATCCTCTTTATTTTTCAAATACGGCTGATTGGTTTTTGTGTCTCTAAGGTCTTCTACGAATGTTTGTAAGAAATCGTAATTATGTCACGCGAACGTGTACATAATCATAATAATTTAATTAATTACGAATGCATGTAAAACATCCTAACGTGTTCTAATACAAAGTATAACGATAAACTAAAGTGGTGCAATATTTAAAGCTCAATTTCTCTTTAGTTTCAAGATCTGTATCCCACATCCTAACCATAATGATTGTCACACCTCCTTTTTTTACCTACTTCACCCTGGAAGGGTATAATAAAGGGAGTTATTTCCAACTTGAAGTGACAATCGAAACGGGATTATTATTAAGATTCAGAGTCGCCACTTGGGAGATTAATGGTGCCCCAAGTCACCGGTTGAATTCCGATACGAGGAAATTATGACTCTGTTAACAGTCCGCGAACCAGAACTCCGAGTAAGGATTTCTGTTAACCCGGGAGAAGGTATTAGGCATTCCCGGATTCCGTGGTTCTTGCACAGTCGCTCAACTGTTGTATTTGCTTTTATCTGATTTTAAAACATATTCTAACCTATGTGCCTTTTATTTTAACCGCTTTTATTTTATATCTTTTTAATAAGAATTGCAACGTCGTGAAAATGTATCTCGAACCACGTCACACCAGTGCACCCGTGGCTTTTGACGCATTTCGACTTCGTTGATATTTAGATTTGGGTCACATAAATGTGCACCCGCATTCAGGAAGGTAATATTATTAAAATACGCGCCTAAAGCAACTACGCTTTTATTATCTTTGGGGAAAACCGTGAAATTCGCTAAACGGTTCACCCGAATTCTAAGTTTTTTTTTTGTAGCATTTATTGAGGGCCGCGCGATATGTAGTTTTATTCGGTGAGGCTCGTCGCGTTTTAGTTAAAGGTCAATCCTAGAACAATCTACAACTCTCCGTTCAATTTAGTCTCTAATAAGGGGCAAAAGTCCCAATTAGCTTGCCATTGGTCCAGATATGCCTTTGGGCCCAAAAACAAACGCCCAGGCCCAACTGGAGTTGCATCAATTTGAACGGCTACTAAACTTTGCCAAGTGATAACTCAGAAATAAAGAATTCTGTCCAAAATGCTAAGGGCCCAACACTTTGGGCCTAATGTTAGAACAGTTGACCCAGATATGATTAAATACATCCAGGCATAACTGAGGAACATAGCTTCAGGATCGAATCCGGGCAGGGACAGCCTGAATGTAAATCCAAACGTCCCAGCCTTCCCAATGTGATTACCAAATTATGCAATTACTCACGTTTTCTGGGATTCGATAGTAGTAGTAGTCTAATTGCCAGTTCAGTTAAAACAAACAACTGTGGTGAGCTTCATTTGGATTAATGTTATGCTACCAATATTCAGGTGTCCCTGGATTAAACGTGTTGAAGCTAACACTGAAACATGAGTCACTTTTAAACATTAACAACAAAGATGAAACTACATCGCGTTATCCTACACCATACTAACAGCATATTGAACCAAATTTAAAGTCACTAATCAACCGAGCTAACTTAACAATTATAAAATTCGTATACGAACTCAAGTAGCAGGAATCATTTTGAGTCGAACAGTCCGAGTTTAACAGTCCAATGAGCTTAACTATAGGAATCAACTATCAGACATGCATCAAACCAGTCCAAGCAAATGATTTAATTGAATTACACATTCTAATCAGCAGTTCCCAAGACCAAATAACATATTCATTTAAACTACGAATCCACAGCGGCAAGTTGCTTCAATTTCAGTTTACATTTCCAGCAAGATGAGGATACATTGTGTCAAGCTCAGAATGTGTACCTGACTTCGAAATACAAGGAGAAACAGGATAGGTCAGCAACAATAAATACAGCAGCAGCAATCCACTGATGCTTAGCACAGCTAAGAAGTAAATCAACAGCCCACAGGTGATTTGATAGCATAGAAGATTCAGGAATAATTTCGAAAAAAAATTAACTTGAACACCCACAGAAACTCAAAATCCCAACTAGGTGACCCAGAAATGCTCAAAACCAATCTGATCTACCATATCAACTCAAAATCAGGTTGAGTAAAATCAGAACCATTCGAGAACCAGCTAGTAAACCTCTGAAACTTTCAGGAATTTGGAGAATGAGAATTAACAACTAGAAATCAAAATTAACTTGAGTTATCTAATGGAACAGTAATTTTTTTTGATTTATGAAGGTTTTCTATTGTTTTTTTTTGGTTTCGAATTTTGGAATTGTAGTCTACAGATCTGGAAAACTGAAGAGTACTTTTGGGGGAAAGCTTTTGGAGGCTCCCAAACTTGTGAATCAAGGCAATATACACTGCCTTTTATAGGCAGAGTTTTGGAAATGTTTCCGATTTTCAGTTGCCTTTTAGTCCCTTTTTATTCGCTCATTTAGTCTCTTATTTTCTGACTTGCAAGTAAGCACACTATATTTCCCTAAAATTCCAAATTGGACCCCATTCTATAATGTTCTAGGAATTTCTAGATCCATTGCTAAGGTTTTTTTTTATCCCTGAATTGCCCCAACTACCCTCGACTTATCCCAAAACTACTGATGTAAGACAACTATACCCAAACAAATCCTAAGATCTGAATTTCAGCTTCAAAATGCAATCCTAATTCAAGCTATTAACTAACCTATTCATTGAAACAAATTAACAGCAACAATCAACCAAACTAATCACAAGCTAAACTTAATCAGAATCGATAACAAATGGCATTCAAACAATTACTGACCAAACAGAATCATAATTGAGATTTAATACTACAAGTCATTATTTAAACAGAAAAATTGAAACAAATCCAACTATTAGCAGAACGAATAACAACTTAACACCTAAAAACTAAGATGAACGGGCATATAAGGATCAAAATGAAACGAATATGGAACAAAATTGAAGAAGACTTTGTCGATTTCCAGATTAACACTTATTAACAACTAGAATAACACCAAAAGGAGAAAGAAAAAGGAAAACAAACAAAAAAAAAAGCAAGAAACTCACTGTTCACCAGACCAGTTCCGTACTCGAACTTAGCCCACTCCCGGTGAGATTTTGAGTGCCAATGAAGCCGGATTCCACACGAGGGATACAAAGGAGTCACGTGGTATCGATTTGGAGTGGTTTGGGTCAATTAGGGTTTTGGCCGGAAAATATTCAAACTGAAATTCGAACAATTCGAGGCAGATTCGAGAAAAACTAACTGGGGATTTG
>NW_017671527.1:179527-180107 GCF_001879085.1 Nicotiana attenuata
CTTCATTTCCTTCGTTTGGACCGGAGTGTTGCCCCTGATATGATTCACCTCTGCTCACTTGCCTCGGCATTTCTTGAAGACTGATCGGAAGGTCTTTCTTTGGACCGTAATGTGGGCTTTTGGATAGGGTTAGAAAGGAGGGGTATCAAAGGCTCAAAACAATTCAATCATGGGTTTAAAGTTACAACTTTCGGAATCAGATTTCTCACAGCAACCACAACTTCTGCCCCAGTTTCTTTCTTGGTGACTTTTGAATTTTGTTTTGGTGTGACTGAACCTCAGAGAGAGGCTGCCTACGTACCCTTTCGGGATCATGTCAAACGTAGTTCAGGCGACTACTTTGATTGTTGCGATCTTTCTTCCGCTTTTCTTTTCCTTTCTTTTCATTCTTTCCTTTTCATTCTCCTCTCTTTTCTCTTTTTACTTTTTCTTTTCTTTTCTCTTCTTTTCTTTTCTTTCCCCTTTTCTTTTTCTTTTTGCTTTTCTTTTCTTTTCTCTTCTTTTGTTTTCTCTCTTTTCTTTGTTTTTTTTTTCTTCTTTTCTTTTTCACTGTTTTTCTCTTGTTTCTCCATTTTACTTC
>NW_017671527.1:182382-187371 GCF_001879085.1 Nicotiana attenuata
TTTGCCTTTGTGTTGCAGGGAAAAGTTACTTTTAAAACCACAAACCAACCACCTGTCTGAAATGATATGACAAAATGAAACCATCACGTTAGCGTTAGGGCATTTAACACATTGGTAACAGCTTTTGATCGGGCGCATGCGTCATCCCGGCTTTTCCTTATTTCCAATTGCAAACTTTTCTTCCTTTGTTTTTCTTCTTTTCCTTCTTTTTGCTTTACTCTTGCCTTTATCCTCTCTCGTTCCTATTCCCTTCCTTTCTTGAGTTTTGTTTTCCCGCCTTTTTTTTCTTTTTGCCTTTTGTGGTTTTTCCTCTCTTTTCTCGTTTTTTTTCTTTTGGTTATGGTCGAATCCTATGGAGATTGCCTACGTATCACGACCCCGCGTGAATCAGATCGAGCGTAGTTCTTGCAGAATAAATGTAAAGTAGAAGCAAAATATTTTTTGGGATTTTCAATTTTATTGATAGAAAATACGTCTATTACAAAGACTCAAAACTGACAGATTAAACAACTAACAGACTCTAATGCAGAAAAGAACTACAGACTCCATCGTCCCTATTCTACTTTAAACGAAAATACAGACTTAATCAACTGACTGACTTTTACAGACTCCAGTAAAAAGGAAATACAGACTCATAAGACAATCATGAATACATTAAAGCTCCTGGCGCCCGCGGGACATCATTCGGTCTCGCCGCGGGCCTATATGCAAGTTCCCCTTATTTGAATCGTGCTCATCCTGCACATTTATTAAGATGATTTAATCACTTATTTTAACCTAAAAGGAAAAAAAATGACACTATTTTTGTTCAAATTTCCAATTTTAAAACAAACGGCCGGTTTTGCAGTTACGGCCTTTCAGCACTCCGGGGAGAAGATTTTAAGGCTGTGTCTGTTAACCGTTGAACTGACTCAGGGTGGCTGTTCTTGCAAAAACAGCCTTCCGGCGTCCTTTTGGGGACATTCGGCTTAGTTTAAACAAGAATGGCGGCACCCGACTTATTCATGACGAAATTAAAAAATTTGGCATTTTTGGCTATTTTGAAAAGGGGAGGTTGGACCCGATGAGGGTTGCCTACGTATCTCACATCCGGTGAGAATCAAACCAGCGTAGTTCGGGCAGATAAATCTAACTATTTTCGAAAACAAGACCCTTTTTTTTTGTTTTTTATTGGCAAATTCACTATTTCTGAAAGCAAGATTTTTTTTTTTTATATTTTCTTTTGCAATGGTAAATAAAATAAACTAATGTGAAAATAAAACTCTTTTTTGTTTTTCTTTTCCATTGGCAAACTAAAAAGAACTTTTCTTCATTTTCAAAAAATTCGGCAGCATTTCGGCACTACTTGGACATTTTTTATTTTCTGGTATAGGTAATTAACTCTCTATACTGCTATTTTTTTTTTCCCCACTTTTTCCCAAATATTCAAAGCCGGTCAGCATGCGGGTCCCAAACAGATAAATGCACAAATAGGATGCATCAGGATGGTCCATTATTCCGGGTACACCTGTCCTAGACGGACCCAACCCCTGTGTTGAGTCCCCTAAGTCATATGCACGTGATGCAGATAAGCGTTCCTACTATGGATCCGGCATGAAGTCAAGTTCTTCTAGGTTCAAAACCTGGGTATGTGTTCTAGATTGTGTACCCGAGCGGACAACTCGAGTCGAGGAGGGGGCTACGTACCGGGAACCAAAAGGCCATCCGGCTTAGTAACTTGTCCGGCCTCTTTCTTATTTCAGGGTATTGACACTAACAGAATAGGGAGTCTCAACCAGTAAGCACATCCCCGGAGGTGAGGAGAGAAGGGTTTCGGCACAGTTTATATACAGTTCAGATAATATCAAAGCGGTAAAAAGCAACGTTTTGCACATTTAGCATGAAACATGTAGGAAAATCAGATAAAGCCAAATACAACAATATATCTAAGCTCGAATTCTGAACCCTGAACCAAAGTTCTGGGTTCGTTCCCCAACAGAGTCGCCAGAGCTGTCACACCTCCTTTTTTTTTTACACCCCTGGAAGGGATATAATAATAAGGGAGTTATTTCCAACTTGAAGTGACAATAGAAACGGGATTTATTTAAAAGATTCAGAGTCGCCACTTGGGAGATTAATGGTGCCCCAAGTCACCGGTTGAATCCCGATCCGAGGAAATTATGACTCTGTTAACAGTCCGCGAACCAGAACTCCGAGTAAGGAATTCTGTTAACCCGGGAGAAGGTGTTAGGCATTCCCGGATTCCGTGGTTCTAGCACGGTCGCTCAACTGTTGTATTTGCTTTTATCTGATTTTAAAACATATTCTAACCTATGTACCTTTTATTTTAACCGCTTTTATTTTATGTCTTTTTAATAAGAATTGCAACGTCGTGAAAATGTATCTCGAACCACGTCACACCAGTGCACCCGTGGCTTTTAACGCATTTCGACTTCGTTGATATTTAGATTTGGGTCACATAAATGTGCACCCGCATTCAGGAAGGTAATATTATTAAAATACACGCCTAAAGCAACTATGCTTTTATTATCTTTGGGGAAAACCGTGAAATTCGCTAAACGGTTCACCGAATTCTAATTTTTTTTTTGTTGCATTTATTGAGGGCCACGCGATTTGTAGTTTTATTCGGTGAGGCTCGTCGCGTTTTAGTTAAAGGTCAATCCTAGAACAATCTACAATTCTCCATTCAATTTAGTCTCTAATAAGGGGCAAAAGTCCCAATTAGCTTGCCATTGGTCCAGATATGCCTTTGGGCCAAAAAACAAACGCCCAGGCCCAACTGGAGTTGCATCAATTTGAACGGCTACTAAACTTTGCCAAGTGATAACTCAGAAATAAAGAATTCTGTCCAAAATGCTAAGGGCCCAACACTTTGGGCCTAATGTTAGAACAGTTGGCCCAGATATGATTAAATACATCCAGGCATAACTGAGGAACATAGCTTCAGGATCGAATCCGGGCAGGGACAGCCTGAATGTAAATCCAAACGTCCCAGCCTTCCCAATGTGATTACCAAAATATGCAATTACTCACGTTTTCTGGGATTCGATAGTAGTAGTAGTCTGATTGCCAGTTCAGTTAAAACAAACAACTGTGGTGAGCTTCATTTGGATTAATGCTATGCTACCAATATTCAGGTGTCCCTGGATTAAACGTGTTGAAGCTAACACTGAAACATGAGTCACTTTTAAACATTAACAACAAAGATGAAACTACATCGCGTTATCCTACACCATACTAACAGCATGTTGAACCAAATTTAAAGTCACTAATCAACCGAGCTAACTTAACAATTATAAAATTCGTATACGAATTCAAGTAGCAGGAATCATTTTGAGTCGAACAGTCCGAGTTTAACAGTCCAATGATCTTAACTATAGGAATCAACTATCAGACATGTATCAAACCAGTCCAAGCAAATGATTTAATTGAATTACACATTCGACAACTAATCAGCAGTTCCCAAGACCAAATAACATATTCATTTAAACTACGAATCCACAGCGGCAAGCTGCTTCAATTTCAGTTTACATTTCCAGCAGGATGAGGATACATTGTGTCAAGCTCAGAATGTGTACCTGACTTCGAAATACAAGGAGAAACAGGATAGGTCAGCAACAATAAATACAGCAGCAGCAATCCACTGATGCTTAGCACAGCTCAGAAGTAAATCAACAGCCCACAGGTGATTTCATCGCATAGCAGATTCAGGAATAATTTCGAAAAAAAATTAACTTGAACACCCACAGAAACTCAAAATCCCAACTAGGTGACCCAGAAATGCTCAAAACAAATCTGATCTACCATATCAACTCAAAATCAGGTTGAGTAAAATCAGAACCATTCGAGAACCAGCTAGTAAACCTCTGAAACTTTCAGGAATTTGGAGAATGAGAATTAACAACTAGAAATCAAAATTAACTTGAGTTATCTAATGGAACAGTAATTTTTTTTGATTTATGAAGGTTTTCTATTGTTTTTTTTTGGTTTCGAATTTTGGAATTGTAGTCTTCAGATCTGGAAAACTGAAGAGTACTTTTGGGGGAAAGCTTTTGGAGGCTCCCAAACTTGTGAATCAAGGCAATATACACTGCCTTTTATAGGCAGAGTTTTGGAAATGTTTCAGATTTTCAGTTGCCTTTTAGTCCCTCTTTATTTGCTCATTTAGTCTCTTGTTTTCTGACTTGTTACACAAGTAAGCACACTATATTTCCCTAAAATTCCAAATTGGACCCCATTCTAGAATGTTCTAGGAATTTCTAGATCCATTGCTAAGGTTTTTTTTATCCCTGAATTGCCCCAACTACCCTCGACTTATCCCAAAACTACTGATGTAAGACAACTATACCCAAACAAATCCTAAGATCTGAATTTCAGCTTCAAAATGCAATCCTAATTCAAGCTATTAACTAACCTATTCATTGAAACAAATTAACAGCAACAATCAACCAAACTAATCACAAGCTAAACTTAATCAGAATCGATAACCAATGACATTCAAACAATTACTGACTAAACAGAATCATAATTGAGATTTAATACTACAAGTCATTATTTAAACAGAAAAATTGAAACAAATCCAACTATTAGCAGAACGAATAACAACTTAACACCTAAAAACTAAGATGAACAGGCATATAAGGATCAAAATGAAACGAATATGGAACAAAATTGAAGAAGACTTTGTCGATTTCCAGATTAACACTTATTAACAACTAGAATAACACCAAAAGGAGAAAGAAAAAGGAAAACAAACAAAAAAAAAAGCAAGAAACTCACTGTTCACTAGACCAGTTCCGTACTCGAACTTAGCCCACTCCCGGTGAGATTTTGAGTGCCAATGAAGCCGGATTCCACACGAGGGATACAAAGGAGTCACGTGGTATCGATTTGGAGTGGTTTGGGTCAATTAGGGTTTTGGCCGGAAAATATTCAAACTGAAATTCGAACAATTCGAGGCAGATTCGAGAAAAACTAACCGGGGATTTG